>NW_010226828.1:0-14110 GCF_000690775.1 Eurypyga helias
GGAAGCACTGCGCCGGGCTATAGCGTGGTCTCACTGCCCATGTCCCGCGGTTGTTTTTCGGTGTCGGTGTCCTCGTAGTCCGACTCCATCTCTATCTTCACCTGGGGCACGGCGCAGATGGGGTTTCGGGAGTAGTTAAATGCGGGAGATGACGGGCACGAAATCTTCAGGTGAAGCGTGATACTGAGGAGAGAGGGGAGTGAGTGTCCCCGCATCCCAAAACCACCCCAGCATCCCCAGCAAAGAGCTCCAGATGATGCTATCGCCAGTAAAAAAATCCTAAAAATATGATATTATGCATTTAATACGGACAATCTGCAGAATTCGTGGCTGCAGATGGAGAATAATCCCAAGCTTCCAGGATTCAGATGTACATCCCATCCTAAAAATCCCCGTGGCCGTTACCCATCGGCACTTTTCCTGCTATAAACCCTCTCGTGCCAGGCTTGGGAATCTGTCATTCCACGCAGCCCCACTCCCGACAACCTGAGAGCCAGCAAGTGACAGCACCCGAAATGCAGAGGGATGCTGCGAAAATATCCTCAGATATTTCAGAAATGCCCGAGAACGATGGCAACTGGCTTGAGCAAGCGATGCTCAGCCACAGGCATCGGCTGGTGATCCCGAAAATGTCTCCACAGTGGGTGCTGGTCCCTTGGGGATGGGGGAGCAGACGGGGGAGCCCGTTCGGTGCCGTTTACCTGCGATCCATGTCTGAACCGTTTGGGGAGGAATCAGAACGCAAAGCTCCAGGTGGAGGACCTCTTTCCTGGGGGGACACGGAGGTGAAACACTTCCCAAGAGAGCAAGGAGTCCCCCAAAAAAACAGTCATCCCCCCCTCCAACCTGCCACTGGGTCCAGCATCCTCCAGATGGTGGGAGGAGGAGAAAAGCTCCTGGGAAATGCTGATTTTTGGGGTGATTAGAGAAGGAAAAAGGCCCCGCCAGCCCCTGCTAGCAGCAGCTTGAGGACAGAATCAATGAATTATTGCGTTAAAACTTGCTGGCGTCACGATGCGACCTGGTGCCGAGCTGGAATAAACTCATCCAGATTATTACAAATATTTTTGGTCATGGCTGGCTTTGCACCGGCTCAGGTATTTGAGCCCAATTGAATATATTTGCTCTTTCACAGCTGGGATAATGCCACCACAACCTCTGCATCCCCTGCTTCTGGGGGCTCAAAACCTTCCCAAATACAGATATTTTTTTAAAAGGCCCCATCAGCATCCTCTGAAGGGGGAGACCCAGGTGAGTCCTGGCTTCCCAGCCACCTGGAATACAAAATTATCACGGCACCGAGCCCACTGCCTCCCTCAAACCTGCTTTGAATACAGCAAGTCCTCGTTCCCGCTTCGGCAGGATGGATCCAGGCTGTTGGTTTTAGAGCGGGTTAGTGCCACGGGCGCCCGAGCAGACCCTGTTGCGGGGGGTTAGGAAGCGGTAGGGAATGCGAGAGCGGCTCCTGAGGCTCTTTACTTACGGCTGAGGCAATGGGGACCCCCGTTTTGGGGCTGCGATGGCAGGGGCTCCATGGGGATCTTAATGACTGAGGGAGGTGGGAACTGGGGAAAAAAGCAGGGAAATTCGGTGAAGGCAGTGCCTGGGTGGGCTCTGAGACCAGCTGGAGCACCCAAAGGGACACAAGGAGGTGGGTGCACAAGGAGGAGGAGGCTTTGCCTTCCTCTTCCCACATCAACTGTCAGTCCTTCTGCCCGGGGAAGGGTCTGCAGCAGGGGCTTCCAGGCTTTAATGATGCTTTGCCACCGTGCGATGGGTGCCCTACCCTGAGCCAAGGGATTTTGGCTCTTTTCCCTTAGGAGTTAATTCTGGCCACAATTTTCCAGCTTTCAGGACACTTTGAGCATCCCCTGGAGCTTCCAGCCAGCCCCTAAGCATCACTTAAGGCCCCTCAATCAGCCCGTGCTATACATGCAGTGAAACACCTCCATGAATCAAAGATCTTCATCCCAAACCCACCGACCTGGAAGTTTCGGTGGGACCTTTCCCTCCCCAGCCGGTCCGGGATGTCCCTGCCATCCACAGGAGCTCCCCACCCATCCCACACCAACCTCCTCGTCGCTGCTGCTGTCTCCTTTGTTGCCTTTTTTCTTCTTTTTCTTATCATCCTCTTTCTTCTTCTCCTTCTCGGGGATGATGTTGTCAATCCAGGCCAGGTCGTGTTGGGAGAAGACAAAATCCAGCAGCCGCCTCACCAGGATCAGGGCTAAAATCTAGGAGGGGAGAGATGCAAGAGCAGGATCTGCAGCAGCATCTGTCATCCCAAGACCTGGGGACCATCACGGAACCGAGCCACGCTTGCCAAAATTTCCTTAAATCTCAAAAAATCCTTCTAAGCGAGGCTGCAAGAGCAGCCTGGGGGAAGGCCTTACCATGACGGGGAAGATGATGGCGGCCACGGTGGATTTGAGGATCCAGAGGATGGCCAGGCAGACGATCTGCACCAGCGTGAAGAGGTGGATGCGGCGCAGCGGCACGTGCCGGAGGAAGACGTAGTCGGGTTGGTGCTTGGCTGGCATGAGGAAGAGCTTGCAGCGGTCCCAAAACTGCGGAGGGATGAAGGCCGGCGTTAACCCTCGGCTCCATTCCCCAGGCTCAGATCAACCCTCTTTTTGTCTCCATAATGGGGAAAATCTGGGGCTTTTTGATGTTTCTTGGAGGGTTTTGCATATCTGCTGTCCCATGCTGCTGGAAATGTTGGACGCATGCAAATTTGGGGGTCAAAATCCCCCTTTTTGCCCCGGCGTAGGACATGGCCATTGAGGAGGAAGAGTGCGTACCTGGATGCCGTTCAGCGACGCGACGCCCATGTACAGGAAGACGCCGTACAGCACCGGCATGGGGATGTACTGGGAACACAGAAAAACATGGTGCTTATCCCAAGGGATGCGGCAGCTCCTTCCAGGGAAACGGGGACCAACGCTGGGGGCCATGGAGGCAGGGAAATCCAGCTTTTTCTCCCCAGGTCCCCAGATATCTTCAGGGAAGGAGCAGGGATGGGGATGTTTTACCTTCAGGATAGGGGCCAGGAAGACGGAAATCCCCGTCAGCACGAAGACGATGATGCCCGTCACTCTCTGCTCCCTGGAACGGTGAAAGAAGGAGGATGAGGCCGTGCTGGCTGAACCCGCTGCTGCGTCTGGAATACCCCTCCACCCCAAGGAAGAGCATGGCTGAGCCTTCCTCACCTGACGCCCAGGAATTGGGGCTGCTCCCCGGGGGCGCTGGTCTCCGTCTCCATCTTCAAGCTGTCGATGTGGGCGATGGAGATGACGGTGGCCGCCACGTACCAGGGCAGCCCCATGAAGGAGCAGACGGCCATGAGGATGCCCACCCAGAACAGGTCCAGGTGGTAGCCCGCTGCTTTCTGCAACACCAGGAGGGTTGAGGGGGGGGCACACAGCTCATGAGGCTATTCCTATATTCGTCCCAGAACCCAGCAAGGTGGGCTTTCTCCTGGGATGCACCCTGCTACCCCCCAGTGCAACCCCTGAATCATCCCACATGGCCACGGTGCACCCCATATCACCATAGTTCACCCCATATCACCCTGTGTCACTGCAGAGTGCTCTGCATCACCCTGCTGCACCCTGCATCACCCCATGTCATCCTGAAGCACCCCTGAGGCACCCCACTTTGCCATGGTACACCCTGCATTCCCCGCAGTGCACCCTGCATCACCCATCAGTATTGCAGTGCACCCCACATTGTTCTGATGCCACCCCCCACATTGCCATAGTGCACCTGCATTGCCATGGTGCATCCTGCATCCCCCTGAAGCACCCCATGTGCTCCTGAAGCACCCTGCATCACCCCACAATATCCTGAAGCACCCCACATCACCCCATATTTCCCTGCATCACTCCACATGCTCCTGAAGCACCCTGTATCACCTGAAGCACCCCACATTGCCATGCTCCACCCTGCATCACCCCACATCACCCTGCATCACCCCCCATCACCCTGATGTACTCCACATCGCCACACTGCACCCTTCACCACCTCACATCATCCTGAAGCACCCCACTCTGTATACCCCTGCTGCACCCTGCACTGCTGCAGCCCACCCCACATCACCCCCTTGCACCCCACTATCTATCAGGGGAATTTAACCCCCTGGAGGGTTTGCACCCCAAAAATCCAGCTTGCAAAGGAAAGGATGAGCCCCTGCTTTGCAGAGCGTGCCGAACCAGGGTGAACCCTCCCACGCCTTGCAGGAGCACCTGATCCCCCACCCCAAAAGTGGGTGCTCGCAGGGATGCGGGCAGTACCCAGCGGGATGCTGTGCCCCCGAGCATGGGATGCATCCCGGCTCACCCGCAGCTTGTGCTCCTTCCTGTTGACAATGACGGCTGTGATCTGCTGGTCCATGAAGATGAGGATGGTGACGAGGAGAGCGGGCAGGGCACTTGCCAGGTAAACCCACCACGGGTTCTTCCCAAAGGGAAACACGAACCACCCTCGGTCCACGCGTGTGGGCTGGGGGTGGGAAGAGAGAGGGCTTGGACACAGCGGCTGAGCCCGGGCATGGGTCAGGAAGAGGAAAAAACCCAAGTGCTGACATTTTTGGAAGCCCCACATCACCTCCCAACCCCATTGCCTCATCCTATCCCTTATCCATCCCTGAATCTCACCACCACACATCAGGACACAAACCACCCCCTGCACCCACATCCCTCCATCTCAAATTTTTCCCGGATGCTCACTGGGACTCCCCACATCACCAACAGCGATACCCTGGATGGGGGAAGAGAAATTTTCAGCAACGCTTCCGGAAAGGGAATTTATTGCTTTTTTATTACCTTAAAATCAGTAGGCACTTGGAGCTTTGGGGTGTTGAGTCCGAAAAGCACATCCAGCCCCACAAACATTAGTATGGACATAAAGATAGAGAAATCGCTAATAAGTTTACGCAGCTGCCGGGAGGGAGAGAAAGAGAAAAGGGGGGGAAAACCAACAAAACAAAAAAGAAGGAAAAAAAGGCACAGAATTAGAATATTCCCCCAGAAAAGACTAAAGTAGCTTTTAAGGTGCCCAGAGACCGCAGGAGCTGCAATTTTCCCCCAAAACTGGTGAGGAGCTGGAAAGAGAGCACGAGCAGAGAGGTGAGGGGTTCCCCCCCAGTGCGGCCGAACCTTGATGATACTGGGGATATGGAGCTTAGGGGTGTCCAGTCCGAAACAGGCATCCACTCCGCAGAAGAGGAGGATGGAGAAGACATTGGAAAAATCGGCAATGAAAGCCCTGACCTGGAGGCAAGACAGGGAAATGGGGGTGGAAAGGGCAATTAATGGGATGGAAAGGGCAGTTAATGGGATGGAGAGGTTTGCTCCGGCGTCGGCATCCTTCCCTGGGGCTTTCCAACGCCTCTCACCTGCCGGTAACATGGGTATAACCCACAAAATGAGGATTTTCTCCCCCCTTGCATCGCAATGGGATGGGTTATTCAGCATGCAAGAGCCAAATCAGCAGTTAAAAGCTCAGGGAATATTCTCCTAATTGCTACCAACGTCTCCTAGAAATATGGATTTATTTTCTTGGAGCTCTTTGCATCCAGCAAAGAAACCGGCACTTCCCGTTTCTCCCACCTTTTGGAAAAGAGGAGAGTAAACCCCGGCGCTTTCCTTACCTTGGTGGGGAAATAGCGGCTGAATTTGAATTTTTTCAGGGTCAGGGTCATGGAGTAGGTCCCGAAGAAGAGGATGAAGGACATAAGGGCCAGGTCGGGCACGAATTTACAGGATTTCCCCACTAAGCTGCCGCCGTATTTGAGACACTCCTTCTTACTCAGCTGAGTCCAGTCCAGAGCTGTTACGTTAATAGCATTGTACTGGGGAGAACCCCCCCCCAAAAAAAGAAAAATTAGCATTTAAAGTAATTACAGTATGCAAGGAAAAGTGTATTTACCAGCCAAAAAAGCAAAATTAGGATTTTAAGCAATTGCAGCATGCAAAGAAAGAGGGATTTCCCAGCAAAAAGGCAAAATTAGAATTTTAAGCAATTACAGCGTGCAAGGAAAGGGCTATTTCCCAGGGTCGCTGCCCCCGGGAGCCCCACAGCCACAGGAAAACCCCAGAGCTGCTATTAATTTGGGCAAAAAAGGGGGGATATGGAGCTGCCAACCTCAACCGGGAACCCAAATTAATGCAACCCCTCCCGTTTCCCTCCCTCCGAGCTGGCACGTGTTGTTCCCCGGATGCAAAAGTCCCTGGGATTTGCCCTCCCTTGTCCCAAATTTCCCATGGGGATGAGCAAACCCGCTTACCAGAGAAACGTTAGTGGTGTTTGGTGCCACTGGAGCTGAAGCATTGAACAAGGTCGCATTGGCTGCAGGAAAGGAGTTTGTTATTGAGGTTTATGGCTAATACCGAGGTTTTTGGTGTGGTGTTTGGTGCCACTGGAGCTGAAGCATTGAACAAGGTCGCATTGGCTGCAGGAAAGGAGTTTGCTATTGAGGTTTATGGCTATCCCGAGGGCAGACCAGGATTTGGGGAGAAAACTCCCCGTTTCTAACCCCGCAACAACTTCTCCCTGATTAATCCCACGCGCTGGCGGAGAACACGGCTGCTCCTTCGGCGCCTTCTCCCCCCGGGGCTGGTGAGTGCTGGGGGGACGAGGTATTTTTAGGAGCTTCCCAGCTTCCAGAATTTTTAGGAGCTTCCCAGGGAAGCCGCTGGCAATGGGGTCAAGCACCCTCATGGAGATAAAGATGGAAAAAGTAGCCTGTTATTTTTGGAGAGGTGACACCCAATCATGCCCAATTTGCTTTTCTTATTCGGTGTTTTTTGGGGTTTTTTAAAAAATATTTTAGGGGTGTTGTGGTGTCTCACTGCAAAAAACTCCATCCAACCCCCAGCACCTTCTCCTCCAGTGCAAAAAGCAGGTCCGCTCGGCTCTTCGGGTGACGCAGCTCCACGGCTTCAGGAGCACCCACATTCTTTATGGGTGCCCCTAAGCGGGGTTCGGGACCGCTCTGACCCCCCTCTTCCCTCTGGTCCATCCTCTTCGTGCGTCAAGTGGGAATTTCGGCTGCCCCGACCTGCCGGCTCCATCCCCAGCACCGAGGATTAATGAAGGAGAAGCGATTGCTGGGTTAGAAGCAGAGACCCTGGGGCTGCTGAAACCAGGCTCCGGGAAACGGTGCTGGCAAACCCAGCATTAAAAACAATATTATTATTATTGTTATTACTATTTTTTTTCCTCCATAACCTTTTAATTTTCCAGAAACCTGCTTTATTTGTGATTTCTACAATTTAAAGGGTAGTATACCACTGGTGGTATTTTAAGAGAGGACCCCTGAGGGCTCTACATAAACCCTTTTAGCAGAGCAGAGAGAAAAGTAAAATACATGGGGAAAAAAAAATAACAACTAAACCTCCACAGGGGAAGAGTATCAAATATTAAAATAGTTTTAATATTCAGAAGGCGATACTCACTTGAGATTGAAATCAGCCCGAATTGATGTGTGCAGCAGAGACAAATATGGTACAAATCAGTTATAATAATCAAAAATCAGAACTAATTAAAAAATATTTTAAAAAAAGGCTGTAGGGGGAATAAACATAATTTTTCAGTATCTAAAGGAATGGAAAAGCCGACACAGACACCTCTGCCTTAGGTGCCTGGGGCAGCAAGGGCGAGGAATGGGGCTGGGTTGCCAAGAGGCTTAAGGTTTTTGGGGTTCAAATGCCTCTTGGCCACCTGGGGTTTGCTTGGGATGGGGGCTTGGAAAAGGAGGAGACTTCCCTGGAGGGTAAAGGCTTCGCCTTCCCACTGTGTTAAGCCACGGCGGCGGGTGCTGCCGGGCAGAGGCCGGCACACGCAGGTGGATGGAGGTGGTCATGGTCCCGTTTGGGGTATTTCAGTCCCCTGGGGATGGCGTCGGGCATCAGGCTTCGCTTTCCTGCAGGTCGAATGTGGGAGGGTTTCGGTTCAGAAAGGACTACGTTGTCTGTGGGTGCTCCCCACTGACTGCTGGGCTTTCAACACCCAACAGGATCGGGTCATTCAGCGGTGGTTGATAAACAGAAATGGAGAGAAAATACAAAATCAAACCCAATAAATGTTATTTCCATCACGGCAGGTAACAGCTCTTCTTCCAATGACAAATGGATTTGGAATGTGCTGCGTGGCAGGTCCTGGATGCTTTTATGTGTGGGGAGAGCTT
Organism: Eurypyga helias; assembly: GCF_000690775.1. Taxonomy (NCBI): domain Eukaryota; kingdom Metazoa; phylum Chordata; class Aves; order Eurypygiformes; family Eurypygidae; genus Eurypyga; species Eurypyga helias. Next base: position 8,189 of record NW_010226828.1, read on the forward strand.
CACAATCACACCTCTTTGTTTCCTCTGTCTGCAGTTGATCCTCTCCAAAACTGTTAGCATTTTGACTTTTAAACGAAATTCACCTCATCTGAGAGAAGGTGGTTGCTGCCATCAGCCCAAAGCGAAGATCTCCGCTCCCTTCCAGGTGGCAGCGGGAGCACCTGAGCTGCATAATTCGTGTCATACGTCTGTCCAAGAGGAAAACCAGGGAAGCCTTCAAAAGAGGCCCGATGGCATCTTCTTTTTGAAAAGGAGTAAGAAAGAGGAGAAAAAACAGTCCGAGGAGGTTTCCACATCCAGCTGGGACATCCTGGGGTGTCCCAGACACAGGAGAGGACAAACCCCCCACAGCGTATTTTCCAGAGAACAAGTGTCCATCAGCAGCAGGCTGGAATTAATGACCTAAAATGTCTTTTGTTTTCCCATATTTCCTTTTTATCCATCCAGGTCTGGCTGCTCCAGGATGAGGCCCCGTCTCTTCGTCTCCGTTCACCATGTCCCAGCAAACACCGACGTGTTCATCCATGGGGAACAAGGCTTCCATCTTGCCCAAAAGCACCCTCAGAGGAGGAAAACGAGGTCTCTCCATCCCATGCTGACTGGGTAGCTGCCTCCTTCCATGTCCTCGGCCAACAATCCGGTGGGATTTATGCGTGGTGGGACCCCCCAACCCCTCCCCATCTGGTGCCGAAGAAGATGTGTACTCACCTGGGTCGGGAGCGATGCACTCGCACTTGTACATGGTCACGTAGTCCGGCTTGAAGTCCGAATTGATGGGATAGTACTTAAAAGCTCCGATCATCTTCTTGATGGCATCATAGATGAAGATGAAGCTGATGAGGGTGGAGAAGCCTTCCTCCGTAAAGCGGGTGATGTACTTTATAATGAAGCTGGCATCGGTGGCCACCAGGATAAGGCACTGTAGGGCAGAGTGCAAGCCGATCCAGAGGCGGAACTCCATGTAGTCAATGCCGTTGCCTCTGAAAGTGGCGACAAGGCGAGAGCGGCCCCGTGAGAGCCCGCTGTGGGCTGAAGGACAGCTCCCACCCCAGTATGGATGGGTCCCGGACCCCTCCAGCATCGCCCAAGCACCTACTTGCTGAAGTCGAAGAGCAGCTTCTCGAAGATGAGGATGGGGCCAGTGCTGCTGAGGATGATGAGCGGCTGCCCAGCGAAGAGGCAAAACATGGACCCTGCCATTGCCGTGCCGAGGAAGCTCTCCATGACGCCCTGGGGACGTAGCAAACCCAGAATTATGGTAATGCTGTGCCACGTTACAACCCCACGGACACCCCAGATGGAGATGGAAATTAAGGACCAATGGTTGGACCTATATAGAATGGCTGGGACCATGTCTCCTTGCTCCTGGCATTGCCATTGAGATGGGTTTTCCCATCCTCTGGGTATTTCAGGGTTGCCAGTCCCGCTTGGCAATGTATTTCCATCCCCAGCATGAAAGCTTGGCATGGCACAAGGAGGGTAAAGCCCGTCCTATCCCGTCCCATCCCATCCCGTCCCATCCCATCCCTGCTTGCTGTTCCCAAGCCAAAGTAACCCCCCACCCCTCCTTGCACTCAACCTGGTAGTTGTCCGTAGCGTCCCCGAGCAAGCCCCCGAACGTGATGGCGTTGGTGATGCAGCCCAGGTAGATGAACAAGATGGCAGAGATGGACTGGATATGAAAGCCTTCGTAGAAGTCGCTCGGGAACCAGGGCAGCTTCCTCTTGATATCCAAATAGAGGCCACCGCAAAACCTGGGGAGACACCACCAAGGACCAGATGCACGTGCCTTCCACCAAAACAGATTCGGCGCCATGCAAAAGCCTGTGCCCAAAAAGGATTTCACCCCCCCGTGCCCCAGGAGACCTCGGGGTGATCGAGCAGGAGATGCTGGGGGTGCTGCTCACCTGCCAGTCCAGGCGAGCTCTTCCCCGATTTCGTGCACTTCGGGCATCTCTCCATCGTCACTGCCTCCTCCACCGCCCCCAGCGCCTGCTCCGCCGGCTGTGCCGTTCATCTGCCCCACCTCGTTCAGCGAGAAAACCGATTTCCTGTGGGAGAGACCCATCGGTATCAGCCACGGCACCACGCCAGGCCTGGTGCAGGGTCCATGACCAAGGCCACGGAGCAGCTTTCCGCCTGCACTAAAGTTTGGATTTTGGGTGAATTTGGAAAGATCAAGAGCTGGATTTGCTCAACCCAGGGGGGTGATGCAGGTTTTGTAGAGTGGAAGCAACTCTGAGTTTATCTGGTGGCAAAAACTGCTGAAAAACAGCATTTCTGGAACATTTGCAGAGGTTATTTCTAGGGATGAAGTCCAGCAAAGCTGCTCTCCTCCAGCATCTCCGGAACAGGAGAGATGGGGATGGCCACAGGGCTGGGACCCACCCCACGTCTCCCACCCACCTCTTCTCAGCCGAGGGCACTTTTTTGGGTGGCTCAATCCTAATGTTGGGGTCCCACTCGCCAGGTGGCAGGACAATGACTTCATCCAGAAACTCATCTATGCCTGCGATCAGGTCTTCTCTGTCCCGGGCTTTGTAGGCAACGTCGCTGAAGAGCTGGGGGTCAAGAGAGGAGAGGTGTCAGCCTGGGAAAGGCATCCGGCACGCACATGTCCCACGTCGTTATGGGATTTTAAAGCTTAAGGTTTGGGCAATAAGATGAAAATTGCTTTTTCTTCTTGGCTCTGAGCAAGGGGGTTCCCAGCAAGGGCCGGGCGTCGCATCTACTCACATCATCCACCATGAGAGTTGCGATGGCTCTGCCGATCTCATTGTAGGATTTGGCTTTTCCCGCAGGACCAAGGAGAATAAAGAGGAACCTGGGAAGGGAAAGGCGCTGCGTTGGCAACCTTGGACCACCAGCATCCATGTTTTGAGACCACTCGCTGCTTTGGACCCGAAGGAATTGCACTTACCTGGTGGGGACGGGCACCTCTGTCACCCCTCCAAGCATCGTCGCTTGGAGGAGCCGCACGAAAGCCACAAAAGGCTTCTCCAGGAACTCCACTTCTCCCACCAGCACATTGGAGGCCTCCGCATCCTTGGGGATCTTCTTGATGAACTTGTTCTTCAGCTGTTGGAAAGATGAGGGTGGGGAAGGGAGCGGCTGCCTAAATTTGGCTTTCTGCCCTCTTTTCTACATCCCGAATACAAAAGCTGAAGCCACAGGCTCAAAGCTCTTGATCTGTGATGGTCCCAGGGCTTCCAGGGATGGGGAATCAAGAGCCGTATCCAAAAATAAACCATCAAGAATTCATAAAGATGAATTTCTTTGTTACTCAAAACCATCACTAAGCCCGAGATTAACTTGAAACCACACGCTTGGGGCTCCCTAATACAACGTGCGGCTGGGTGGTTTGCAAAAGGTGCTTTGTGGCGCTGGGGCCTACGCAAGGAAAACCCCATGCAATCCTCTTGCAGAAAATCTGAGCCAAAATATACGGATCCTGGAGCAAGCCAGCATGCATTTTTGCAAGTCTATTTGCAACCCTGCAGCCCCAGGCTCCCCCAAGACCCTAAATAATGCATAAAGCCCTCGGCACTGTGCACTGGGGGTGTTTTTGTAGATCATTTTACCCCAGTCTCATACTTGGAGCAGGAACAAATAATGGAAGTAGGAAACCTCATTCATGGATTTATTCCCTGGGTCTCTTCTCCCCTGCAGCTCTTTCATTATTCGTCTAAAAGGGTTCAATACCAACCCAGGCAGGGTGTTATTATAATCTATATGCCAGCATGAGGGGAGGCATGTGAGCCGGGCAGCAAGCTCTCCCCTTTCTAATCTTTTAAACCCAAATGGAAAAAAAAAATAATAATAAAGCAACTCCTCCAATGCAGCTTGGCATAAGCAAGGGCAGGAGTTAACAGTGACCACTAAGCTTCATGCAACACTTAAAAAGTCCCTTTGTAGTGGGCCTAATAGGGCGATTAAACCTAAATGCTTTGCATATTTGGGGATTAACCCTCCGCACCCCACTGCTGAAGGCTGATATTTGGGGTTCCTTAGTGAGCGGTTGGCTTGCTTTATCACAGCTCTAATTTTGGAAGGTGCCCTGGAAACCTTCTGACTCCCTGATGCTGTGGCATCCCCAGCCAGGGCTCCCAGCAACACATGAATTTCCATCCTTCGCTTCCCTCTAAATGGCGTCACCTCAGGTAAGCCCAGCAAGGACAATCCTGGGGAAAATGATCAGAGGGCTGGAACCCCTCTGGGGACAGGCTGGGGGAGTTGAGGTATTCAGTCCGGAGAAGGGGAGGCTCCGGGGAGACCTTAGAGTCCCTTCCAGTGCCTGGGGGGGCTACAAGAAAGCTGGGAGGGACTTTTTCCAAGGTCAGGGAGAGACAGGACAAGGGTTGACGGGTTTAAATGGAAAGAGGGAGATTGAGATGAAGAAATTCTTCCCGAAGAGGGTGGGGAGACACTGGGACAGGTTGCCCAGAGAAGCTGTGGATGCCCCATCCCTGGAAGTGTCCAAGGCCAGGCTGGAGGAGGCTTGGAGCAACCTGGTCTAGAGGAAGGTGTCCCTGCCCATGGCAGGGGGTGGGACTGGAGGAGGGTTAAGGCCCCTCCCACCCCAAACCATTCTATGATTCTGTGATTCTATGAAAAGCAACTGTCATCCCGTGCAGTCCCCTACAAACCCACGTCGCATTTAATTTTCCCTTCAGTTTATACTGCAATCACACAGAAATGAAAAGAAAGCAAAGCCCATATAATGCATCAACAGTTCCCAGCTAAATAGCCTTTGATGTCAGGATGGGACATCTAGCAAAATAACGACACGAAACCCTGCTGACCCGTCGCATCGCTGAGCAGAGACCTGCCCATGAGCTGCCCGAGCAGCCTAACCTCTTCCCAGCTGTCCCAAAGCAAACCAGAGAGAAAAAGCCCTTAATGGACTCTCGGCTGGGCTTTGCATTAAAGAAACCCACGTCCATGCTGGTGCAAATGGAGGGAAAAATGGAACCTGCCTCTACTTGCAGACCATTATCCCAAGAGCTGTATTTCTGTTTGCAGACCCTTTACAGACTGTTATCCCGAGAGCTGTATTTCTGTTTGCAGACCCAAGTGCTTGGATGGGATTTACCCCCTGCAACCTGCCCTTACCCGGCCACGCAAAGGCTCTTTTAGGATCCCTGCTCATTAGGATTTATGAGCCATATCCAGAAATAAACCATCAAGAATTCATAAAGATTTAGGATTCCAGCTCATTTCCTTTCCCCACTGAAGATCTTAAGGAATTTTTCCTCCACCCTAAGGATCTCAAGCTACAACAGCATCCTTGCATGTCCCTAATTCCATGTTCAACTTGCAGGCACAGGTATTCTTTCTGGGACAGCTTCCCCATGAGTTAGCAGGGATCAATACGTGTATTAATCTCCCTAATTAGGAATTTGTGTGGTTATCGACCGAGCGAAGCTGCACAAGGCTCACATGGACCTTAACAACCACAGAGCCCCTGCCCCAGCGTGGGTTGTGTCGGAGATGCTCCTCACAGCATTGCATTGTGTCGGGGGGGTGATTACCTGGTCGGTGCTCGGCGTGTCCGAGATGTCGTTCATGCTCCGACTCTGCGCGTGACCTGACGGAGATAAGGCAGAGAAGGTGAGAAAAGCACCCAGTGATGCACAGCTGAATTTCAGCCCCACATGCAAGGAGAAAACATGCCAGGGGGACTTCAGTGCAAAGAAAAAAACCCGTTATTTATTACATCTGGGCTTGCAAACCAGGTGCAGCAAGACGAAAACCCAAGAATATGAAGTTTTGTGACATCAGTCACCGCGTGGTTACACAAACCACAGCTCATTTATTGTAATTGCAGTCGCCCACTCCCATATTGCAGCTTGATCCTTTTTCTGCTTCTTTTAGGACTGCTTCTGCCTCCCCGCCGCCCTCCCTGGCTTACGCAGGCGGCCG
>NW_010226828.1:14124-17306 GCF_000690775.1 Eurypyga helias
CATCCGCAGGTCCTCGGTGGAGCGGTGGAAGGCGGCGCCGGCAGCGGGGGTCCGGACGGGGCTGCGGGCTGGGGGAAAGGAGCCGTTAGAGGAAATGGTGCCTTTGGGTGATGCTGAAGACAACAGGATGGGCTGAAAAATTAGTTGCCGGGCATGGATATGACCCTTCAACGCTGATACACCAGCAATTTGCTTTTCCCACTCACTCCCATTTGCACTTTTATCCCACCCACAGCATTTTTCCCATTACAAAGAATAAACGGCCTTAACCCAAATCTTTCCGCTGCAGAGGAGCCTGCACCACTCCACGCCCCACCAATGCTCTCTTCGAGGCTACAAATGGGTTCAGAAGTGCAATTTGTGTTGCTTACGGAGACCCAATACTTTATTTATCTTTTTAATCTCATAATTCTCCGAAGAAACCTACACTTGAAATTTGCCACGAACTTCACACTTCCAAAGACGTGCGTTGGCCCACCACCAGGTTTCACACAAACGTTGCTCCTCCCTAAACTGGTGATGAGTCCTATTTTTCATCTCAGATGGTTAAACTGAATTACTTAGCTATAAAAGCTTCCCTTTCCTCCCATGCATTTCCTCGTTTAAGCCCAACGTTTTCTCAGAAAGCCTCCTGAATTCCCAAAACGGTGTTTTCCTTAGGAAAAAACATCTGGACCGGTTTTGTTGAGCTGCTCTGTATCTCTCTGAAACACCAGCTGTAACCACAGCATCTCTCCTCATATGTTTTTTGTTAAACTCACTAAAAATAATGATGAATTTCCCACTGGGCATGTCCCTATTTTCCATGTGCCAGCGATATTTATTCCAATATCATGGACTTGGAGGGACTCCACTGCTCCTGCCAACAACCATCTTTTCCTTGATGTCCCTATGTGCAAACTCAAAGTGATGCCATTGTCTCAGTTAGGAACTAGAAACACGAAAGATGCCCCTATTTTTCCTGTCTACATGGACCACCTGCAATATTCCCAAGCTGTCCTCCGTTCTGAAGGCTTCTGGGCAAATATTAGCTCCAATATCTAGTCCTCCGACATGAATGAAGGCTGCTTTGAAACCTGAGGATGCCCACGGTGTGGGAGTATTTCTTGTTGATGGGTTCTTTCATGTGCAGTTTGAGCTTGGGCGCTGCTGTTTCTGCCTACCCAGGGAGCAGCCGAAGCCTGGCAAATCCCAGGCTCCACCAAATGACCTCTGTTTAAACCCAAGTAAATAATCTAGCATGAAAACAAACAAATCCCCTTTTATAATGGATCAAAAATAGGCAGGTTCAACTGCGGAGCAGACTGGATTTGTCTGTGGGCTGCTCTGCCAGAATGTCCCTTGGCCAAGCAACCGCCAACGCCGTTGTCCCTTACACAACACCGTTGTCCATCTCAGTGACAGCTCCTCGGCTTCTGTCTACCAATGACCTCCACCCCTAAAGCCACCAGCGGCAGAGCTTTTGGGGTCTTTCTTAGTGCAGTAAATAGTTGGGTGACTTAAATGGTTGGGTTTCCCCTTTCTCCTGAGGTCTTCCTCCCCCCGGCCTTGCTCACCAAAGACTCAAGGATGCAACCAGCGCAGGTTGGACACCAAGGACTCACTTGTGTTGGAGGAGACGGACTTGCCGATGTCGGCCAAGGACCGGTGGATTGGCTTCTTGGTTTGGTGACGGTGCTTCCTGAGGAGCACGTAGCTTATCTTCTCCCGTAGCTCCGGCTTGAGCAGACCATCCTCGATTTGTTTCTCAATGACATCATCTGAAAGCAGTGACCGAGGGAGTTGCACGCGTTACCCCTCTGCAAACCCTCCCAGAAAACTGAAAACAACATTTATTGAACCAAGTTGATGGCTTTCAACTCCTGCCTTTGCTTATTCCTGTGCAAATTGGTTTATATTTGCATGCAACAAGTAAATTAATTAAATTCATTACAAACACTTTAGGACATGGGGAAAAAGTCATCTGAAATCCCTGATGCCCGCTGGCTCCTACCTATAATTTGAGGCAAAGAGTAGCCGTCTAAGTCCAGGAGCACCGTTCCCGTCTGTAGACATGTCCGCAGCTCAAAGAGGCTGTGCAAAGACAAGGTGGACACGTGGGGCTTGCTCCACCTCTCCCCGCCTTCCTCCACCTTTTCTTCAAACTTAATCCACCTGAAACGAGAGCGGCAGCCGTGGGGATGGGCACAGAGCAGGGGTGGTGTAGCAGAAGAGAACAAGAGAATTGTTTTTCCCGTGGAGCTTCCCTTCTGTGAGCCTGAATTAACTCATCCTGCAAATGCTTGTTATTCAGGGTGGGAATGGAGAAATTAAGTAACATCATCAGGCAAAGTGCTGCTTGCACGGTTGTGGAGGAGAAAAAAATCTCTCATCAGTAGAACAAAAACCCAGGGCAGTGCCATGGCTTTAATTCCTTAGCAATGCTCAGGCTTCAACCTGGCCGCTTCATTCCCATGGTGGGAGATGAGAGGGTTTGCCAGCCCTGGGAAATCAGCCTTTCCACCTCCCTTCCTTAATTTCACAACCCAAAGACTTCAGAGCAAATTTGGGAATGGTGGCTGATTTCTCCCAGCTTCCTGTGAATGGGGACTGGGCTCCGGGCAGGGCAGGCAGCTCTCGGCACGATGTCTGTTTGGGGATGAAAGCTTTTACAGTCCCTTATTTTACAGAAAGCTTTTACAGTCTTTTACAGGAGGTTTGCAGCCTCTGTGGATTAGCCTTCGTAGGGCTTAACCTTACAACTTTTAACTGGTACAACTGGGATTTGGGCTCCTGCCGCCACAGAGGGCACAGAGAGAAAAGGATGTAGGAGGAGAAGGGGTTTTGGAAATAGCTCGGGATGGCTCCCGAGCGCTGGAGGGGAGGGATATGGAGAGCCCATGGTTGTATTGGCTGCAAGGGGGGGTGCATTAAAATGCTGCTGAAAAGAGAAAATGCTGGGTGTCCCTATTGAAAAAGTCCCAAAATATTAACTGGGAGTGCCAGAGCATCAAAAAATAAAAAATTTGGCCCTCGTCACCCTCACCCCAAAGTTCGCCACCCTGATTTCTTTGCAGAAACCCTTTTCTCCAGCCCTTCAAACAACGCTGCTTTTATTGGGAGGAAATTCAAGCTTCCCGCCATCGCACCCGCTAAGCCCCGGCGGCGCTCGCCCAAAGCCGATTACGTCGCTTTTCGTTTCT
>NW_010226829.1:0-298 GCF_000690775.1 Eurypyga helias
GGGGCCCGCGGGATCCGCCCCGGCCCCGCCGCGGCCGGCCAGGTCTCTCCATCCCCTCAGATCCCGCTGAACCCCACTTGTCACCTCAGCACCCACTAAATTCCCCTCCAACGCCCTCAGTGCCCAGCTGGGGCCCCTCATCTCCTCAGGGCCACACTAAACCTCCTTCCATTGCCTCAGCGCCTGTCTGGGTCCCTCCATTGCCTCAGGATCCTGCTGAGTCCCACTCATCCCCTCAGCACCCGCCTGGGTCCTCCATCCCCTCAGCACCCACTAAATCCCCCTCCAACCCCCTAAC
>NW_010226829.1:701-16744 GCF_000690775.1 Eurypyga helias
TGAGGTGACAAGTTGGGTTCAGCGGGATCCGCCCCGGCCGGCCAGGTCTCTCCATCCCCTCAGATCCCGCTGAACCCCACTTGTCACCTCAGCACCCACTAAATTCCCCTCCAACGCCCTCAGTGCCCAGCTGGGGCCCCTCATCTCCTCAGGGCCCCCCTAAACCTCCCTCTGTTGCCTCAGCGCCTGTCTGGGTCCCTCCATTCCCTCAGGATCCTGCTGAGTCCCACTTGTCCCCTCAGCACCCGCCTGGGTCCTCCATCCCCTCAGATCCACCTAAATTCCTTTTCTCTCTTTGTGCCCCAGGACCCTCTCCCGTTGGAGGGGAAGAGCCCAGGGAGGAGGCAGCAGGGTCAGCCTGCGAGCCCGGGCGCCATGTTCTACATGAATTTCCTCATCAGCAAGCGCGGGCCCTTGGCCAAAATATGGCTTGCTGCCCACTGGGAGAGGAAGCTCACCAAAGCTCATATATTTGAGTGCAATTTAGAGACTACCGTTGAAAAGATCATCTCGCCGAAGGTACGCTATTAAACGAGAAGGTGTCTTCTGGGTGGTGTTCGTCTTCTGTGGGGAACAGAAGATGCTGTCATGGAGACTCACCTGGTTGGTCAAATTTGTGGCTATTTCAAAACCAGCGTGAGGTAAATTCCTAATCTGATTTTAATTCAGTTCTCAAATAGTATCTCCATCTCGTTAAATGACAGTTATATAAATGTTTTACCTGGCAAACTCGGTTTTTGTTCGGCTGGTGACACCGAGTGTGCGAGCGGTGCAGGCCCTGCGGAGGCAGAGACGGGTGGTGCCTCCCCAGCGGGCTCCGTCCAAGGGCAAAGGAGGTTGGGAGGAGGGTGCTGGGGGGTGCTCTGCATTAACAGGGAGCTGCCCTGAGGCGAGCGGCGCCGTGCTGCGGGTGCGTGCGTGCTGCCCGCTGCGCCTGGTCAAATTTGTGGCTATTTCAAAACCAGCGTGAGGTAAATTCCTAATCTGATTTTAATTCAGTTCTCAGATAGTATCTCCATCTCGTTAAATGACAGTTATATAAATGTTTTACTTGCTACTTTACTCCTGGAGATCTCTGGCGTACTTTTATGTACAGTGTAAGGAAATACCACCACAGAATATTCAGATGTGTTTTTCCACACACTCCAGGGAGCGCTCTGCGGGCACCGCTGGCTGAGTACAGTCCCGCATACGATCCCACGCAGGATCCTGGCACCTGGGTTTGAGCTGGTCGTGAGGCAGCACGAGCCCCTCAGTGCCGTGTGGTAGTCCTGGTCTTTTCTGTGGGGACTTTGAGTACCAGCTGCAGGTGTCGTTCACTTGCTCCGGTTGGAGCGAGTCCAGAGGAGGCCACGAAGATGCTCAGAGGGCTGGAGCCCCTCTGCTGTGATGAAAGGCTGCGGCGCTCTGCGTATCGCGGATGGGGTATGACTCAAGCCCCAGTGCAGGCAGCCAGGTACCCGTGACTCATGACTTTTGGCCTCGCTGTTGCAATTGCATCCAAGGGAACGCTTTGCACTGTCACTAATCGATGGCTCAGGAGATCCAAGGCTTCCAGCTGGTCCAAGCAGGTTTATTTTCTCCATGAAAATACCTGCTTGATATTTGGTAGCCGGAATTGCAATGTCTCGCATGGGTTATGATTAACAACATTGTTAAATGATATTATTCGGAAGGGTTTTCCAAGAGGTACTAGTTAAACACCCTCTGCTTTCCCTTGCATGCTGTCCTGCCGAGCACGACCACGCTGTGTGTGCTTGGTGCAGGAAGACTTTGCATAAATAATGGCATAGGGGTGGTGTCTGCTCACTTAAACAACCGGTGTCAAATGCTAGGGTAGGCGCAGCTCCTTTCTGTCCCAGGATGAGTTTGTTGGCAGCCGGCTGAGATGTTTTAGCTGAAGTAAGTGCATCAGTTGAGGACTCGCGCTTTGACATGGCAGTGGGTACAACAGAAGCAACTGCAAGTTCCAGGCTCTGAAAATTCATTTCTGTTTACCATCGTCTGCACCAGTACCAAGCCCTGTTGGATTTCGTAGACCTCTGTACTGCTCTGTGTTACCAAAATGCTGTCACTACTGTGTAATATTTTCATTTGATGTTTTTGCCAAAAATATTAACTTCTGAACAACTTTTTTAAACCCTCAAAGTTTACAATAGCTCTGCGAACCTCCGGACACTTACTCCTAGGATTGGTGCGAATTTACCACAGGAAAGCAAAGTACCTCCTGGCAGACTGTACTGAAGCTTTGACAAAAATGAAGACAGCCTTTCGCCCGGGTAGGTACATAATTCTGCATTTTTCCCTCTGTGTCCTTTACAGCTCTCACTTTAAAAGTTAATTTTGGATATTTTGGTTAAATACGCATTAGCAATCCCAAAGGAAATTGAACATTCTAGTGCCTGCTGCTGGCGTTCAGTCTGTCTTAATGCCATTTCAGGCCTTTGACTCCTTTAAAAGAAGCAGTATCTCAAGTGAACTAATGAGCAGAAGCTTAAATCCAGCCTCCGTTGCTAGATAATTAGTTTTAATTTCTGATGACACCCACAACATGTCTAACCGCCTGTTAGTGCCAGATCTGACAGTGCGCTTTGAGCTCTAGCCATGCAGCCAGCGAGGGGGGAGCAGGGATGACTGGATCCTTTTCCAACCGGCTGCACGCCTGTCGTGCTTAGGCGACAAACGGGGAGGCACTGTTGTTTAAAAAAAGGCTAAGGAGGGGATGCCAGTGTTTATTGCCAGCCTTGGGACCCCGTCTGTTGGCAGAGTAGTGAATAACTACATTATTCTCAGCGGTACGAACATGATTAGTTAGTAATATTTGAAAATATTTGGGAATCTCTAGAAGCAACACTCAAGTACACAGCACTATCTGTTTTCAATAGATGCTGTAGTAGCTTATAGAGGGCTGCACGGCACAGGAACAAGACACAGCGGCCACAGCTGCGGCAACGGAGACTCCAGCTACATACAGGGGGGAAAAACACCTCTATGGAAGTGGTAAAAGGCTGTCGAGGGATGCCGTGCATCTCCATCACCATGAACAGTCACAAATGATCTGACTTAGAAATTAACCCCGTTTTGAGCAAAAGGCTGGTCCTGATGACCTTTGGAAATCCCCTCTCACCCGGATTGTTCCGGACCCTCTGACTGCCAAGTATTTGCAGTCTCGCTGGGTAATTACTGGATGCAGAGGAGCCGTGTTACAGACACCGGCGAGACAAAGGAAACACGGTAATTCATTTGAAGTGGTGTGAAAGACCCTGGGCTGGATGTCAGCTGTGAGAATCTTTTGGGGACTTAGAGCAGCTGTTCGTAAACCCGATGTGTTCCCAGTATGTGAGGACCTGTAGCAGCACACTTTTCTGAATCTGTCTGTAAAAATACGGCTTCTCAAGCACATGTAAATTAAGGATTTTGGTTTGAAGTCCTGTTGCCAGTGTGTCCGAGCTTTACCTTGTTGTTACTTTAGAATGGCAGCAGACCTTCCTGACACGTTTCCAGTCTTATTATACATGCTTGGGAGAAGGTTACTTTTATTCTGTTGATACTTATTTTATGTTGTCTGTCTCTTTTAGGGCTTCTTGACCTTCCAGAAGAGAACGTTGAGGCTGTGTATCAGTCTATTACGTTACCTGAAGAATTTAATGATTTTGAAACACCACTACCTGATATAAAGTAAATACTTCTCTGGTTTTACTTCATTAGTTTAGTATTTTTAGAAGTAAGAGATATCCTTGTTGTTATGTGATCAAGACTCAGGTTGAATAGTTTTGATTTGATAAGCAAATCCTCCTGAATTCTGAGTCAGCTTTACAAGGAATTGTGCTTTTGTAGACTTCCTCAAGGTCTGTTTAATCAAGAGACCCTTCCAATGAAATAAGGTATTGCACCTGGACTCCAGGATTTTAAATTGTCTGAGTGAAGCCTGCAAACCACTTGCTGACCCCAAAAGCAGGTATAAAATTTAGTATAAATCCTGCTGTAAGACCAAAGGAGCTCTGGCTAGTAACCTTGCAACACTGTGCTGTTCCCTTGTGTAACTGCATTTAATTTCTGCTCTGTTGCTTTTCGGGGCTGGCGTATTTTATCAGCCGTACTCAGCTTGGCTCCCGATGAAAAGCCGGCTTATTTCTTTGGCTTTTCTGAGGTGAATCAGCATTATCGTATTAAAACTGATCAAAAGCAGGAGGCCAAGACACAACGGCGATGGCTCTGATGCTCCCAAAGGTCCAGGATAACAGACTTCCACTGAGGAAGTACCTCCTCACAAATACAGTTTGATGGGTCTGTCAGTGTTCAGTGTTTTGTAACGTGATATGACTGGTCCCAGCGCATCAGTGCGGTAAGGCCTCAGCGTGCCTTCTCTCCACCCGATACGCGGAGGATGGTGTTACGCTAACTAGGTGCCTTCCATGTGATGAGCGTGTGGCATATAGCAGGGCTCAGACGTGAAAAAATGGTGGTGACAGGACAAGGGGTAACGGGTTTAAATGGAAAGAGGGAGATGGAGATGGGACATCAGGAAGGAATTCTTCCCACAGAGGGTGGGGAGCACTGGGACAGGGTCCCAGAGAAGCTGTGGATGCCCCATCCCTGGGAGTGTCCAAGGCCAGGCTGGATGAGGCTTGGAGCAACCTGGGCTGGTGGAAGGTGTCCCTGCCCATGGCAGGGGGTGGGACTGGGTGGGCTTTGAGGGCCCTTCCAGCCCAAACCATTCCCTGATTCTATGAAACATCACACGAGCCCAGGCTCATGGGCAAAAGAGAGCAGAGAAATAGGAAATATGGATAGGAAAATGGGTGCTTGCCTTGTCCTTATGTCTGCTGTTTCTCGAGGGGTTTATTTTTTTCACCTTTGCTCCTGGAATTCCAGGTGCAGGGAATGTTTCAGAGCTGTTAGCGAGGTGCTTTCCCCTCCCTTGTTGGCCTCTCCCTGCTCTCTCCTCTTACAGCTACCGCAGATTCAGTCGTCACCATGCCACATACCTTGGTGACCGCACAGGAGCGTCGCGTAGCGAAGGCGGCAGCAGCCTGCTTGCTTAGAGGTGTGGGTTGTAATTAACACAGAGCACCTGTTTTCTATATGCTTATTTTTATTTTTTAGGGGAAAATCAAAGCAGTGAATTTTATCAATAAAATCTGCGATGGTTCGAATGCGAATAGCTCTGGGGAACAGTTCTTCCTCTGCGGAAGTGAGGGTCAGGCGGGGTACTTTCAATGCCACAGAAAACAGAAGCAGTCTTGGGGGTTTGTGAGAAAACATCAAGATTAAAGAGTGTTTAGAAACAAGTTTTCACATTCCAGCTAAGCGGCCAACCGGTTTCGGTTCACCCTGTGTTTTGTATAATGTTTTTTCCATCAGTGCCATTGACGTTGCTGAACATTTTACCTTGAATCAGAGCAGAGCTGAAGACATCACACTTACAGAGGATTACGAAAGCAATGTACTTCTCTGTGCTAGAAACTTTGGTGAGAGAAGTTGAGAAATTAGAAATGTTCTATAAGGAAAAATGTGCTTTATGCAACATTTTGTACGGTGTGAGTCCTTTCCACGCGTGAAAAAGCGATTATTAGAAGTGCGTTTGGTTCATACTTGTGCTGATTGGCCTCTCGTACTGTCTTGTGCCTAAGTGTTTCTGTAAGAACTCTGCCTAAGTAATGCTGTCGGAGACAGAATCAAACCCAACACCTCCTGCATTTCACTGAATTAGCTCAAACTGTTTATTGTTTATTCCATTTGAGGTACGGGATATCTTCCAGTCTTTTAAAATTTTTTTGAAAAATTAGGAAATGGGTAAATATGTCAACAGTTCACACAGATGAAGCATCAGAGATTCTGTGTTTATCCAGACAGAGAACCAGACACGCTAAGCGAACAGCGGCTCTTCGACGGCGGCGCCTTAACGGGCAGTAACAGTCTCGTGGCTGACCAGAACTCTGCGAGCGTGAGGGGGGACAGGTCTCTGCTGCAGGAAGACACCTACTGTTTCGAGCAGGACTGTTTTGGAGACGAGGAGAACGCTGCAGACATGATTGGTAGGGTTTGCCACAGATACACAGTTAGTTTCTTTCCAAATATTTTTGTTCTTACAAGAAAAGAAAGCAGACAGCCTGAAAGTGATTGTTTCCAAGGATAAATTCTGTGGGTTTTGTTGTTTTCATTCTTCCCCTTGTCACTAAGTCTATGATCACTGAGCCACTGCCAAGTAAAATTCTATTAAAGGAGATATTTCAGGATTTTTAGAATTAAAGGCATTTTATGTACACTTAATGTTTACCAATTTAATTTATGTTTTCAAAGGTGAAATACTGAGTCATTTTTACTTTTATTGTGTCATAACAAAGGCAGCAAAGTAGCTTCTACATCTTCATAATTTAGAGTATTTACATAAACCTTTATAGATTTACACCTTTTAAGCATTATCAATATCATACCTTCCAAAGAAGAGTTGGCAGTCTCGAAATGAAGACTGACGTTCTCCTTTCTGTGCTGTTGAAGTCGACCGTATCGCTGACGGCCACCTGTGGAAGCTCAGCTTTTCTTGTTTGCAGAGAACTAACCCTAAATAAGTGACGTTCGGCTGTACTGGGCAATTTCATGACTGTTACAGCTTAGAATGATTGAAACCATGCGCTTTGTGCTTCAGAAATCCTGCTGAGGGATGAGCAAAACGGCCTGAACAGCCTGGGTAAAGATATTCTTGACACGGAGGAAGAGCATCCTTTGTCACAGGATCTGCCAGAGGACAGCCCAGCCAGTGAGTTTGCCGCGTCCGCTCCATCTTGCTGACACGCACCCTCTGTTCCTGTATTAATGCCTCAAGTTACTCCCATTCGGCCTTGTACAACGTCCCCTGGCTTTTCCCTTTGTTCCTGTCTTTGGCTTTTTTCCTGATACGCTTCACCCACCATTTTAGATGTAATTGAATTTGATCTAGGAGTTCTAGGGTGACCTGGCATTGCTTTTAGATGATATCCTGTGGGATACGCTGTTGATCCACCCTGCTGCTCAGGCAGTAGGATAGCACTCTGCGGGGAAAGGAGACAGAGTAAGGCTGTGCTCTAACCTGGAACTTCACCGAAGAGTGATCCTGGCTTCCTATTTCAGCCACCAGTGACACTTCCGTAGTTCATACAGGTGGTGTTAGTCATCTTGTGATCTGATACTGATGAAAGACATTAACTTTCGAAAAGTGTTTCTGGATTAATTGTTTTCTCTCTTAAATCCTTCAGCTTCAATCCTTTTTGAAGCTGTTACTTCAAAACTTCCAGTTCTGGAACAGCTTTAAAGGGAAACCGTGGCACGTAACCTCTCCTTGGGCTAGCTCTGGTACGACCCGTTCCTTTCATGCTGACAGGAACGTCCCCATTACCGGAACTGCAAACAGAAACGGATTGAAACAAACCCCTTTTCCCCTGAAGCACTTTTTGTCGGGTCGGTTTTGCTCATTCTGGGGTCTGATCCGTCACACGCGTGTGCTGGTTCTGTGTCAGCCAAGGCAGGCGTGCGGCTACAGCAGCAGCACTCGTGGTTACGGGTTAAATTCATTGTGAGATTATGGGCAAAACCATAGTTATCTAATTCTGATCTTTTTTTTTCTGATACCGTTCGCTGTCATAAGACTGAGAAATTATTCCATCTTTTACCCTTTTTTTTTAATTTGGGTTACATGCTGGATTTTTTCACAGTCGAGTGCAACTGCGCAGACACCGCCATCGAAAAAGTAAGCCATCTCACGAGTGAAATGACCCTTCTGTTGAAAGAAGAGGAAGGATTTGTGCTGGAGCCCGTTGATGAGACAGGTCAGAACTTGACCGGTTTCCTGCGGAATGTTTGTGTTACTGGGTTTGGTTTTCTTCTCGTTACCAAAAATATTTGCAAACCAGATCACTCACTTTCGATTTCACCTGCTCCTGCCATCAGATTTTACGGTAACTATTACCCAAAACCACTGTTGGGTGTTTCATCCCATCTGCCCAAACCTCTCCATGCGGTTTCGTGCAGGTACCAACCCAAGCTTGGCCGCTCTGCGGTTCGGCTGGCTGCGCAAGCCCAGCCTGCTCACGAGTGTCACTGCAGCTTCCGCCGGAAAATGTTCATGCCAGTGGCACATCAGTGATTTTCCTGTGTAAAATGACAACCTTTGCAAAAGTTTGGTTTGTGAACTTTTAACTTTAATGAGATCCAAAAAGCAGAGTGTTTTTGTTTCTTCTGTGAGTAAACCTTACGCGTCAGCTGTCGTGTCGGTGGCTGTTCGCCAATCAACAAGCTGACGTTGACACTAACACTGAGAATACTGGAATCTTCCAGCCTGCCGAAACAATATTCAGGAAGTTGCGGCTGTATAACCAATCCATGTCTCTTTTGCATTCGGTGTGTGCACCTTAATTAAATCGCTAAAGGATTAGACTGGGAAATACTGATGTTAATTATGAGGTAATGAAACCTGTTGAGTACATCAGCAGCTCTTGGAACAACTAACTTCCTGATGGATTAAAGAGAGCTTATTCAGCCTTATGGGCATATCATGTGTTCTCATTAAGTCCTCACGTTCCCGGTTCTTCAGTATAATAGTCATATGTCTTCCGTAATCACACACGTGAGCTTCCGGCACAAAGACTGTAGTGGATGAAAACTTTTGGAGAAAGGGTCCATGCATTTGTCCTTTGATTGTCAAGTCTCTGTGGGGTTTCAGGAGGTCAGCAGCCTGTCCATTTGACTCACAGTGCTTTGTTGTGTGTGAACACACCTTCCTAGACATTTATTTTTAATACTTGCTCTCTTTAGCTGTCACCCATCGGAAAAAAAAGAAAAGAAAGAGGAAGTTGCTTGTGGATGTAGAGAAGGAGCTCAGCTGCAGCACCATATACAACCAACTTAACAACTGCATGGACACCCTCACGACGCTGGACCTTGCCCCCCCGACAAAGAAAATGATGATGTGGAAACAACTTGGAGGGGTGGATACGCTCCTATCCCACGCTACACAGCCTGTGGTCCACGCCACGCTGCAAATGGTAAAGATCAACTCCTCGGGGGGTTTTGTGCAGATCCTGGGGTGGGTGCACATCCGGGATCCAACTTGGTTTGCTGTGAGCTCCTAGGAGCTGCAGGTGCATCGCGTCATCGGGACGATTGGTTTGCAGAACAGTTCCTTCAGCTGCCTGATGATTATTTGCATACTCACTGCTAATTACTTCATCAGAAAGATCTGTAGAGCTCATGGCTTTACCCTCCCGCCCTCCAACATGTAAAAAATGGCAAAGAAACTTGAGGGCAGACGTTTCATGTCACATCCTGGCACCCAACTGTACACTGGTACACAGCCCTGGGATTTCTGTTGATTCTTTTCCTACTTTCAACTTGGTTTTATTATTTTCTGGTTTTTTTCTGCTCTGTAATCAGTATGAGACCACATCTTTCTTCTACATTTACTTTAAAGGTACAACAGGCTTAAACATTATTATTGTTGTTGTTATTTCTTTTTAAAATTAATTATTTTTTATTATTAATGGCTTTGGGAAGATGGCCTACCAATTTATTTTGTACTTTCCCAACTGGAGATGAAGCTTCCAGCTGGAGAGCACTCAGGGACTTGGCTTTCCAAGAGCTAAGAGGTTCCTGGTTGCTCTGTCCCTTTGGCTAGCAGGGTGGGCCAGGGCAGACCACACTTTCCTGTGGCCCTGGACCTTCTGCACGAGACAGACTTGTTTCATGGAAATATGGTCTGTCAAAGCCTCTCGTGCCCGCACGTAGTGTCTGGCAGCTCATTCAGAGAAGCCGTAGATCTAGAGCTGGTGCTAAGATAGAGATCAGCGTGCATAGGAGGTGATAGGGAGAGGCACAGTGTAAACGATGTGCAGCAGCTGTAGGTTAACTGCACGGCCGTGCAGCCTGCGGAGGTGTGGGAGGCCGGGTTTCCAGGCAGACAGCTGCCGTTACAGCAGCACAGCTTCACCACTTAGAGTCGAGGTGCAGAATTACAACTCATTACAACTTGGAATTTCATCTGTGGGGATGAAAAATACACACCAGTAGACAGGGAGAGAAATCCACACACGGATAACGGGGGTGTTCCTTTCTTTAATCCTTCCTTCCTGGCTGGCATCAAGGAAAAATGATCCAAGCTGTTTCAAAGATGCTTCTTCATGGAGTTCAGTGCCAAAGTTGAAGCTGCAGAAGGCTGTTACTTAACAAAAAAGCAGATTTTCAGAATGACCTACTTCAAGTATCTGAATTCTGGGTTGCAGTAGTGAATGTATAGATCATATTCAAACCGTTGTGCTGATGTTTGCCAATAATCAGACACCATATTCTGCAAGCTAACAAATAAAAACCATTGTTTTCAGTTGTTTGCAAAGTGCTTCAAGAGTCAGGGGATACAGATGGACTCTGGAAGGGAAGAAGCAAAAAAAGATGCCCCAGGTAGGTGGTATTTCAGTTCTGTTGCTGCAGAATTAGCTGTTAGAAAATGTTTTCTGTTTACATGGTGTTTGAGAGACACACGCACCGTGTTTGTGTGCAGGGTTCTACAAACCAAAGGCCAAGGAAGGTAAATGTGAAGGAAATTTGTTGTTAATTATTAAAAAAAAAAAGCTTTTTGGCTTTGTAAGTGCTTTGCAGAGCTTTTGTTCCCCAGATCAGAAATGAAATGCAAGTCTCTCTCTTCCTTGTGCCATAAGGACCTGGTTTTGGTTTCACCTTTGGTTTCTCTGCCTACCAAACTGCAGATTTGCTTTGTTTTTAAAAAAAACCTTCCCACTTACTCTGAGTTTAATCAGACTGCCCTCCAAATTTCCAAATTCATAGAAATAACTTCTCTTTGTATCTTGAAGACTGTGATCTGGTTAATATCCAGCAGGAAGAGATATTCTGGTTTAGATCCCTGAGAAGGTGGTGCACCTGCAGTCTCTCCTTTGCTCTGCTGGAAATACCATCGGTATGTCTGCCTCAGGGGCTCACCAGCAAATCCCCCGTGATTCCTACAGGGCCAGCTTCTGGAAAAGGAACAACTCCCTTGGAAGGTTCTTCTTCCGTGGTCCTTTTGGGAATGATATTTATTCTGTATTTACTCATTAAAAAAAAAAATTGGGGTGTGATTTTGGCTTTCAGGCCAGCAATCCACAGTCGTTTCCTCTCAAACCTTGTTTTTAAACCTTGTGTTTTTGTTAATACAGAGATGCTGCTGGTAGAAGCGCCGAGTTACCTGCAGGAGTCAGCTAATTCAGAGACCGAGAGCAAAACTAGAAATGACTTGTTTGTGGCGACATCACCGAACGGGAGAAATGAAACCCACGGGAACTGTGGGGAAACTGTGGTGAGCAGCTCCCATACATTGTAGAGCCCCAGATGCATTCATTTGTTTCATTTTATGAGGGTCCCATACAAAACACAACAAGAAGTTCCTAATGTGTGTTTGAAAAGGGCGTTGGAGACACAGCGTTAAGCAGTGGTGTCATGAACGGTTATTTATAGGGTTATACTTGAGTAGACTCTCGCAATCAATGAATGATTAATTAAAATGTCTCTTAACCAGCATAGGTTACAGACTAATCACTCGATATAAATGAGAACTTAATATGCCATAATCCTTTTTGGACTGAGGGAGAAATCTAATCATCTTTATAAAGGATAACACTTCTCTTCCGTGTCTCAGACTCAGGAAATACTTAAGCAACAGCAAATTACCTATTTTTGCCCTTTTTCTATGGGCTAATGCAGAAGGGTGTCCTTTGGAGAATAGGAGGCTCCTTAAAGTTGAAAAAGACTGACAGAATTGGACCTGATGGCAGCCAGATGTGGGGTCTGTGCCTGTGCTGAGCCCAGGGGCGTAGATCCAGCTACAGGATGAATACTACAACGAGGTCCTTCCTATGTGGGAGCAGGTGTGGCAGGAATAGGCTATCAAATCATTTTGGAGAATGTTTATTATGATAAATAGCAGAATTAGGTAATTGAGGATCACCTTGTACGCAGGAAGTGAAACGCCTGACATGGACCTTTCTGTTCTAACAGCAGGACGGGGCGGCTTTCTCCGAGAGCTCCAACAACGGGCTGGACCGAGAAGCTGCGAGGCAGCCGGCGCGGATCACAAATGTACGTGTGCTGCACACCGACGGCTCCGGCCTCTCGCAGAACTGCGTTCTGTCTCAGAAATGCTGTGAGGAAAGCGATGGCATCGTGAACGTGCAGTGAATGTTGGTGTGCTAGCAGCATCTGTTTTGCCAGTCAGACTCTTTCGAGCTTGGTAATGAGGGATACATGTACTCCAGCATTCCAGGGTTGCAGCCTGCGAGGGCAATGGCTCCTTACCTGGAGGTTGTGCTTCCCGTGAGGAGGAAACGGTTTCTGGGGATGCTGACTCTGAAACGAGGGCAGTCTGCTCTTGGCTGCTGAGGTTAAGCCCAGAATTAAAGCCTTTTGGCTTCCTTTTTGGCCCCGACCGGTACAAATAGTGTCAGAATCCCAGTCACACGGAAGGGTTGTGGAGGTGCTTCCCCGCTCACAGGGGCCACTTCCAAGGCACCCAACGTGTTGCTGCACCGCGATCTGTCCCTTTGTCGCGGAAAGCACATAGTTGGCATTTCTGTTTCACAAAGCCCCGTGTGACCGCAGAGGTGTCAGACACCCCAGATATCCCTCGAAACACCCAGCTCCGGTTGGGTTTGGAACTGGGCTACAACCCTCATCCTTTCCGTCCTCGTGCCGTGTGACTCTTCCTGCCAGCTGCCTCACCTTCCCTTCTCTTCCCTCTCAAGGAGCTGCTGAGGAACGGGCAAGAGAGCGAAGAAATGAAGTGGAACAAAAGAACTCTCCAGCTGTTGAAGACTTTACAGGTACCAGTGCTGGGGTTTGTACCTGGATGCCAAAACCAGGTGCTGATTTCAGCGGGGCCACGTCAGAAAACCTCCTGCGTGGTGTCCTCTCCCAGCTGCTGGAACTGCTGGAAAGTGCTGGGCGTTACTGAGATGAGGGCTGGGGAACTGAGCAAGGGCTGTGCTAAAAACACGCCGGTAACACCTTCTTTCAAAGGTTTTAATGCCCTGGTGCTTCCAAGGTGCTTGGTATTTAGCAGCGCGCGTGGCCTTTGCCTCAGCAAGGCTTATTCCGCTTTTCTTCCAGAAGTCCTTGGGAAACTAGTGAAGCCATAAGGTAGGATATCGCACGGTGTCGCGACAGGAGCCAGTACAGGCTGAACTGCCCAACTCTTGGCCGAGCGGCCCAGTGCTCTTCCTTCCTTTGGAGCCGGGGGCGGGAAAACCACAGCCAGAAGTTATTTTCCATCAGGTCGGCTCTCTAATCCCATGTGCCACATGGAGAGTGGAGGAGGGCGATGGAGAAACCCGAGTGTGGGCAAGAAGGCGTGGGGGTTTGTCTGCAAAACACCCCAAATGTTGGTCCGAGCCCAGCTCGTCCCTTGTGCCAGAGTTTGACTTTGCAGCCTTCAGGGGTTTTTGAAAACATTATTTTATATGAACCTATTTCAAAGGTTCTGTGCAATTAAATACTTAAATATAAGTGTGGCCATTAAAACCCAACAAATAATAACACTTAATTAGCCAAGGCTAATGATGTGGCTGGTGCTCTGTGTCGGAAGAACAGGGATTTTTGTCGCTTGGAATCCCGCAAACCCTCGGAGATGGGCGTCATCGCGCCGTCTCCCTGGATTCGGAGTGACTGTAGATTTTAGTAATATATGTAGGTGCTGGCGATGGTATGGCAATAAAATGGGAAGAGCTGCTTGGGAAATGCCTTGATCCTGTTGGAGGAAACGGTTCCCTCGGAGCAGCGCTCCTTGGTTCAGACTTGATGGGATCTGGTTTTACCGGCAGTGAAGCTGCCCTGACCGAATTTCTCGTTCCACAGCACCAGAGGAGAGCAGGTGAGCGTTCCTTCAGTTTGCACGACCTCTGCCAGAAAAACAACCGGAAAGAAGCTGCAGCCAAGTTCTACACCTTCCTTGTTCTGAGGAAACAGTTGGTTATTGAGCTGTGGCAGAGCGCTCCCTTTGCCGACATCACCGCCACCGTCGGCCCGGCCTTCGACGCCCACTGAAATCACGTGGCATTTTTGTAAGTTAATAACTCATCTAACTCTTCATTTTCCAGCAAAAAGATTTCCTGGCAAAGCGATGGGATGCTTTGTCGAGCCGTGGGGAGCACGCAGAGCTCTCTTCCCTTGATCCCACCTCTCCGAACTGCCTGCCTTGTGCGGGTGCGCTGCAATTCCACACAATTCCCACAATTCCCAACTTGCATCATGAGGGATTTTACTAAAGTTCTTAAAATCCTTCCTCTGAGACCAGCTTTGGAGGGTCAGCCATCATGAACGGGGCGCGCGTCCGTAACAGAACTCTGCTAAGCGCTACCGCAACCTGTAGCCTACTTGAAGTTCCTCCTTCCAGGAATGTTCGGTGTTTGCTGTTTTGAGGCCTGCAAGCTACGTTTTCCGGTGGTCAGGTGGAAAGAAGCTACGCTATCCCTAGAAGACTCACGTAAACTTCAGGAAGAAACCTTATTCCCTAGAAATCCAGCAATTTTATGTTCCATGGAGCGCGTTACTTACGTGTGTACATCTATTTAAACACAGTTGTTAAACACAAATGTTACTGGTTCTTTGTGGTTTTGGCTATGTTAGGCCAAGCTTTGACGCTGTTCTGGTCATTTGGTAAAGTTAAGTGCGTTTCGGTTCCATCAGACCTGGGACGGACGGGTCGGCTGCGTGCCTTCGGTGCTGCGGAGCGTGGCAGAGCGGCGGGCATGCGGACGTTGCCCGCGCCGTGCGATAAATAACCCCCCCAAGCCGCTGTTTCCATGGCCCGTTGGTGTTTGTTCCGTGGGATCGACACGGCTGCCTACGCTGGTCCTGGGGGTTCGCCTTCTCCCAGTCACCGCTTTTGGTGATTCTCTGAAACCCCAAAGGACGGGTGACACTCGCACCCCGCTTTGCCGGGTGTTCGCTCACCTCGGTTACACCCCGTGCGGCCGGCGTGGCTGGCGCCATTCTGGCTGTGCGTTGGTTTATCGGCGCGTGTGGGATTCAGGAAACGTGCGGAATTGGCTCCCAGGGGTCTGGTCAGTGGAGTTTAAGGACTGAGGCCCCAGGGAGGGCTGGGCTGGGCTTATGGGGCCGCTCTGCTTTGGTTTTCTCCTTTCCACACAGGAATATTTGGAAAATAAGCGGTAAGAAGGCCCTGCTCCCTGAGGATTTCTTTTTCGGGGTGTAAGGAAGGGAAAAGTGACCCATTTGGTAAAAAACTTTCCATGTTCTGCAAAAGGAATGGCATTGTCCTTCCCTGAGGAAGCAGAGCAATGCTCCCGGAGTGCAGCCCAGGCCCGGACTGCTGCCGAGGGCTCCCTTCCTTCTCCTCCTTGGGCCAGGCCTGGCAGTTCCAGTCAGGAGCTGAGAACCAACCTGGGCTGAGGGAAGGGTTTGGATCTCCACTTCTCCCGCTTGGAATCTGGGGAGTGAGAACCTCTCCTCACTCCCTCCTGCACGGCTCCGGGCACCCTGCGAAATGAGCCCTGCGGAGGGAAAGGGAAAGCATTTTCCTCTCCCAAAAGCCCCCCCGGAATGACTCTGGCTCTCACGCTGGGTACGCTGCCAGCACCGCGTCTGCCGGGCGGGAAGAGCAGCTCCGGTGGCAGCCAACGTGGGAATTCATCTTCCTTTCAAGGACAGAGGTTGTGCATCGGGTTCACCGGGAAAGAGGGAAACAAAGGAGGCTGGAGGCAGGTGGGAATAAATGAGAGGCAGGGTGAACGAGGTCCAAATCCTGCAGGAAGCAGCCCTGGAAGCCAGGCTGGCACGTGCATGCAGAGCAGGTCTGTCCAACCGGCACAGCGCCGGCAAGGGGCACCCCGCCACACCGGTGAGTGCCCAGCTCCACATCCCTGGGCTTCCATCCCCACAGCCGTGCTCGGCATCGGACACGAATCCAAACTGGGAGCGGGTTCAGCTCAGACGGTGCCGACGTGTGACCTCTGTGGGTCCCTACGTGCACATGTACGTGTAACGGGCGTGTAACGTCGGTGCATGTG
>NW_010226829.1:16937-17219 GCF_000690775.1 Eurypyga helias
GCCGTGGTCCTTAGTGACTCCCCCCTTGGCTCCCTGCGAGTCTCTCTGTGGCTCCCAGTAAGTCTCTCCGTGGCTCCCAGTAAGCACCAGTCAGCCTCGCCCTTGATATCTGCTCCCTAAATAACCTGGCAAAGCCAAACTCAGCGGTGGGAGGAATGTGCCGGTGGCACCAGGAGTAACTGGCGGTGAGACACGCCGTGCAGGGGGGGCACCGGGAGACAGGTGGTGCCGGGGGTGGGCACTGGGAGACACGCCGTGCGGGGGGGCACCGAGCGACACGCC
>NW_010226830.1:0-18870 GCF_000690775.1 Eurypyga helias
CGGTGTATTTTAGGCAGGGAGTACACTTGCATTTTAATGAATAGCATAGGGATAGAATGACCTGAACTACTTTTTAACATGGTGAGTTTGTGTACTTGTTGTATTTTAGTCCTAGAAGCACAGAATTGGCAGAGATGAGATTTTTACCAGCTGCATTGCTGTTTAACAGGACCAAAGCCCAGGCTGCTTCTCTCCTCCATCCCTGGAACAATGGTGTACTGGGTGCACAGCCTGTTTCTGCCCCTGGCAGCCTTCTTTTTCCTTGGGGTATAATATGCTGAGGCATAAAATTTTTTGCTGGGGTTGTGCTGTTTGCACCATTTTTTTCCTCACAGTCTGGTGTGTAGCAGCTCTTCAACAGCTCTATGTTTGATGTTAGAATGGGCCAATTTTTTTTTTTTTGATAGGTTTGCCTTAGAAGTGATGTGTGATAACTTTATTTTTTGAATCAGGGCATAAAGAGAACATTGGAAAAAACAATACTTGAAATTTCTTATTTTTTTCAATTTTTCATATCTACAGGTAAATGTTTTTGAAATGAATGCTGCTGAATGCCCACCATGATACTAGATCAACGATATGTGCTGAGCAGGGGGATATCTACCTCTTCCTACACACATACACACAAATGCTGAAAATTCCCCCTTAGAACTTGCAAACCCTCCATATTTTGGAACTGCAGTTGCTGTGAAGAGCAGCATTGAGTGTGTTTTCAATAATGTTTAAATAATGTCTCTGAATCTCTGCTCCCAGAGCTTACAGGTAAAATAATATGCACAACAATGTGTTGTCACTGTAAATGATCTCTCTTCTGCTTTCCTCAACTTTCACCACCTCTTGGAAGTGTGAGGGTAGCTGCCACACAAAGTATTTGCAACCCAACCATTTGATTTTTTTTTTTTTCCCCTCTTTTCATTACACCTTATTTGTAAAAACTGCAGCTTCATGGATACCAGCACACTGTTTAATGGAGTTGGGCTTGAAGCAGCAAACTGGTTCATAGGGTAGACTGTATTTGTGGAAGCCTTATCTTCCATTTCCTTAATCATTTTAGTAGATGCTTAACTGGCATCTGACAATAACAGTCATTAAAAGAAAATGTCTGGCAGTGAATTTTTTTTTGATGGCTTTTCTTGTCAGTATTGCTGGAAATAATTAAACCACAGTGCTGAGGTATAAATTAATGACTTATCACTTATATAGTGATTTTTATCCTCCACCCTCCCCAACATTACTTTGTACTAGGCAGCTATAAGTTTCCAATGGTGCTACTCCCTCTATGGTGAGCAAATCATTTATATTAATGCACTTTCAGCCTCCTGGAGAGGGATACATTGTTTAAAATAATAATTAGAAAATAATACACTGTCATCCGTAGAATGGTGTTTACATTTCTGTGGCTGCTGGCAGTGACCTGTCTGCATAATGCTGGGGAAGCTTTAAAAAGGGAGTACTGAAAGCTCCATTTTTTATTAAATGTAAACTATGACCAGACAAACATTAGTAAGTGTGTATTAGGGAATAATCATGCAGGATGGATGGGAATACTTGTTCTGGTGTTACTGCTCACACACCATCCTCGGGGAACACCTCCTTCCTTGCGAGAAATGCTTTCCTCTGGATTTGGCTTTCAACTGGCCAGATGGTAGCCTTTATGTTTTTTGCATCTACTTTCTGTGCTTCATGAATAAACCTAATACAAGGTGATTCCTGCCGTGCTACAAACGGAAGCCACAAGAATCATTTCCAAGCTGATTTTTGGATCCTTTGCCAAATGCAATTGGGCTGAGAACTGAGAGACTCCCATGCATGAGAATAGTCCCCCTGAGTTTTGGGCACAAATGCTTAGCGTGCTGGTGTTATCGGTCACTGGTGAAAAATGGTGATTGCTCTGTTCAGTTTGTTTTGCTGCCTTAAACGCAGGCCATCTTGCCAAATACAGTATGTTGCATTTTTTTTTATTCAGTCTGGTCTAAAGATTTTTTTTTCCTTGCTTACAAAAAAGGCACAATAAGTAAACCAACTTCCCCATATCTCCTTGGAGTTAAGATAAAGATTAAAAGAATGGAGACAGAACTATAGGTCACCCGTCACTGATATGATCAAGCTTAATTAATTTGATATCTTATTGTGGAGTTGTTCCCATGTGAGATTATTCTGAGCATGCTCTCTAGCTGTGTTGGATGTTTCTTTGTTGTTGCTGCTTGTGAGATTATATCTTTTGAGAGACTATTTAGATGGCAGAATGTCTGCCTGGTGGGAAAAGCTTTTCAGCGCTTGTCTATTGATCTTATAGTTTTGTTGCAGTGGGGAATGAAACACTGAGTGTGTTTATATCCTTAGAAGCAAAGAGCAGTCTCCTTCTCCCTGCTTTCCTAAGATGTCGTATCTTGAAGAAAAGTAAAACAGAAAAAGAAAAAATTTATTCTCAGAGCTTGGAAGAGGATGAATTATTTATCCTTTGAAAGCTTCCACTATCTTTTGCATGAAAGGAAGTCCTATTATTAAAAGAGAGGGTTTCTTTTCCTGCATGTCAATAAGAGGGAGATCAGAGTTGACTGATAATTGAGACGACTTTTCCTTAGAGAACTGGACAGCTCTAGCTGGTTGGCACCAAGATATTCTTAAAACAACAAAGTTGTTAGTTTGATATTAATGTGAGATTGGAGCCCAGCTAAAAGGCCTATGAGGACCAAAAGATGAAACGAAGCCTTGGAGGGGTTTATGCGTGACCACATAAATTGTTTATCCATTAAATATATTTTCCTGTGTATTCAAAGTTTCTGGTTTAATTTTTTTAATCAGCTTGTGTTTATTGTGATTTCTTTCTTTTGATGCTTGAGTGTCTACATGTGCTACAGCACTTGGAAATAGGCTTAGTCCACTGGATGATAACTAGCATCCCACCCTGGTACTGTTTCCTCTTCTATCTTGGCTCTACAAACTGAAAGGCTCTTTTAGTTCTTGTGAGAACCAAGTCACAAACAGACTGAGTAGGTATCTGTTTTCCCTAAGGATACTGAATCTCAGTATTTATGTGTTTGGACTTTGGGGAATGAGGTATAAAATGAGATGTGTACCATTTATTGCATGTGGACATTCCCTGTGCATTGTGGCCAGTAAAATACTAATTTCTGCTCAGACGTGTAAGGTAAAAGTATAGACCCTCATTCATTTCTATCATCTTGTCTATCACTCCAAGTTGCCACGAGTAATGGCCTGGAATCAAAGCATGAAGCTAACAAAGCATTTTCTTGGCATGGGTTGTACTGGTGGAGCCAGCGTCTTTTGTTAGTGGTGTTTCCAGAGTATCAGTTCTTGGAAATACTGTCCCACAGGTAAACCCAACAGTGGAAACTCTGATTTACACCAGACTTCACTGTTATATGAGTAATGAAATTGTCTAATTTGATCTCAACGATGTGGTGACTTTGGGGGGAATGTATGTGTGCAATCCTATCTAAGGATGTTAGCTTATAGGAGCTCCTCTATGCAGGTATCAAATAAAATAAGACTTCCTTCCAAAGGAAAACAGAATATCTAATCGAATCTGTGATTGCACTGTGCAAGTAAATCAGCATGCACAGAAGCCTCCAGCAGACCTGGTGCGTCTGTCCTGGCCATGCGGGTCCCCCTTTCCCCTCTGGTTTTAACATCAGGACACTGGTTCCACCGTCCTGCCTTTTTGGTTGCAGCATGGTGGCTCACAAGACAGGATATTATGTGGATCTTCTGATATTTAACTAGGGTAAGATTCAATTAGCCCTAGAAACAATTAGAAGCTAAACTTTCCTTCTCATCAGAGGGCTAGTAATGAAAGCAGGCAACAATATTTTTGCTGCATGCCTTTGTCCTGTCTCTCCCTGTACGGATCAAGAGGTGGGGGTAGAGAGCTCTTTTCCCTTAAAAGCCTTCTCTTCCCAGCCTTACCTTACCTTACCATATGCTTCCAGTGCTTTTCCATCTCTGGTGACCCTTCTTCCTGAACAAATAGTAGGGAGGAGTGTAGCTGAGCAAAACTGGAATAATTTTGGTAAAGGAAACTGGTTTTAACAGAGTTTCTTTTTAAGCAATATGACCACACTGAAGGTGTGACACGTAGACATACAAGTATACATATGGATAGATGTTCCAAGCATACAGTGTAAAACAAGAGGTGGGAACGTGTTTTTATGGCTACTGTTTGCAGCGAAGGAGGTAAACTTGGTCTCGGCATGTGGCCCTGTGTATGCGCCTTGCACCGTAGCCCTGGCCCAGCTGCTGGTGTTACCACTGGGAAGGTAGTCATGGGACAGTGGAAAACTGGGAGTCTTATTCAGCAGCAGGTTTTTTCCTGAAGCCTTGAAGGGATTCAAGAAGGTGTCCACCTCTCAGGGCTGCCAACAAGTGCCTGCTGTGAATCTGGAGGAAATACTTTAGCAGTGACAGACACAGCGACACTGGTTTTGCCATGTTCGTCATGGCTAATTGCTGCAGCAAAGGTGTGGTGGCCTGGATGCCAGCAACTGATATCTAGGGCTTCTGGGGAACCCTGGGCATACTCTTAATTTGAAAAGTTGTGCCCAAGTCCTCTGCTTCATGTCTCTCTGGTTCCTGACATGGCTGGCTGGGTTGAGTGGAGGGCAGGTATTCCTACAGGTGTCGCAGTCCCATTTCCAGCTGCAGAGTATGCGTATACAGCCACTGTGAATTGCATCTTCTCTGCACATGATGGCAGGGAACGTATTGTTCTTGCACTTGCTCTTGAAGGAAAAGCAGTCAACTTATTTAGTTAATTTAAATAATTAAAAAAAATAGAAATGTAAAAATTGGTTTCTGGTAGGTGGTGGGAGCCAGTCTCTGTGCACCAGGCATCTCCCCCTCATTCGGGGAAGCAGGGGGCCATGCTACTTGTCCTGTCTGGACTTTTGCTTCAGGGCACATAGTAGTAGTGCTTCAAGTCAAACTTGCAGAAAATTTTAAGGACAAATCCCTTCAGTGATCGCCAGGTAAGTGAAAGCCCTGGCAGTTTTAGTACTGGGTGGCATCCAGCTATTTAGCAAGGTGACTCTCCTGGTGTAGTTAGCTATTCTGATCACCACCACGACTACATGTTGTTTCGTTAAGCAGGCATTGTAAAATTGTCTGCTTTACTGCTTGAATTTCTGCTATTACCAGACCCAAATGGTCTTAAATGTCACTAATATGGGCTGCCTTAGTTTTTTGTTGAGGACTGCAGATTATGACAGGTCTGTCAAGTCTCCCGCAGTTTTCACAAAAATCCAATAATGAAAAATAGCTGCAGAGCATTAATTATAAGAATATGTGGAACTATTAAAAGCTGCAGCCTGGCAAAACATTTTCACATACGCTCAGTTTTAAACATATGAGAGGCTTCAACCTCTTAAGATGCTTTGCTGGATTAAGATCAGAATTCCCCAAAGAGTACAACACACATTTAACTACTCTTTAAGGCAAAACCAATCTCTTCCAGATACTATTAATAATGCTTGTGCACTAAGTAATTTTTCATGCAGTCATTCTCAAGCACTGTACATAGAATCCGATGTATAAGCAAATAATATGAGAGTTCAGATAAAGCTGACAGAAATAGGTTTCCGTAGTGATAATCTCACATCACTGTATGTGCCACGCAGCAGATAATGCAGTTCAGTCTTATTTTGCTTGTTTCTCTACTTGAGCAGAAAGAAGACTCCAGATGTCTAGAGATTCAGGCTGCTTATAGTTAGTTCTTATATCTTTGTGGCAGCATAATGTTCTCCGGGGCTGAAACATGCAACTGCCCTTGTTTTCTAACTAATGAAAAAGTGAAGACGAGATGCAATCGATGAGGAAAGTATTTGATACTGACCATTTACCTCTCAAAATGGAGGATGCAATTCACCTTGTGCAATGTGTATATATCACATTGATTTCCATCAGAAGACAGGCAGAGAAGAGGTGCCCTGGAGGCCCATTCTTAATGTGGCTCAATACCTGCACCATTGTATTACCAGTGTGCAAATTGTCACTTCCTGGAAAAAATATTTTAGTCTTATGACCTTAAATTTTTCTAAAGACACATTTCTAATTCCCCTTTTTTTCCTATAGTCAGGTGCCCATTACTTGTTATCTTAGACAGCAAATGCCAGCATATACTCTTGAGCTCTGGAGGAGCACTGAACCCCAGCTCTAATCTTCCTTGGAGGAGTCAGGCATAGTTGATTGACCGTCTGCATAGCTGTGCCATGCAGTTGGTGTGTGACAGGTGCACTCAAGTCTCCCTGTAGGACCTGAATCTGTAATACTTCATCTCTGAATCTCAAATTGGTTTATGAAGGAGATAACAGGGAATTTCACCTCTAGGAACTGCAAATAATTCCGCAATTTGGGCTTTTTGTAGATTACTAACGAGATAGGGTACCTAAAATGCTTTTACACATGCAAGAATTGATGCTCGTGGTTTTTGAGAATTCCTGATGGTAGCAACAGGTACAAAGCACTACTGCACTAGGCAGCTGACAAGGGAAAGGAACAGAATAAAACCAGACTCACTTTGGTTACTCAAAAAGGTATAGGTGGATTCTAGGAGCTTTTCTCCAAGGTATTCTTTACAAGAAGACCAAATTAAAGCTGCATGAGTTACGGTGATAATCAAAATAAATAGAAGAAGGAAAGGAGAAATGTGCTTCATTTTTTTTACTGGTTACCTGTCTGTAGATAAGTGGTCAGATATGTTATCAACGCAGATGTGAGTCAAAGTTGTTTGGAAATTGTCCATTGTGGGGTAGGGGGTCGGGGGAAAAGGAAACTGGCAGGATTTGAGGTTCCTGGAGATTTTGGGAGTAAAATCTTGATTGATGGTGGACCCTGTGACCTTCTTTAGTTATTTAGGTAAATTACTCAAAATATGTAAAGGTGTCAACATGACATGTTAGCACAGAGTAATGACCCATTTATTGCAGTTTTACAAGTGTTAGTACACCAAAATGAATGTCAAGTTTTATGGTTATGGGATCCTGATAATGAAAACAAGCATATGTTTAGGACTTCAAATCGTACACTTGTCTAGAATTGTGTGGTTACAAGAGAGGTTGGGATCTTGACTTTTTTGGAGAATACGGAAAATAGAATTTGGTTTGGATTTTTATTTCATGAAGTGTGAGTGGAAAACAAAGTAGCTTTGTCTAATAGTTGATTTTGTATTATCGCTTCCTTTGTCTATAAAACCCAAAAACGTGAGTTTTAGCTTTCTGTCATGAAAGTTACTGCTGACTGTGGAGTTTCAAAGTAAGTGGTAGTGGAAAGTTGTAAACTCCAGAACATCTCTTGCTGTATGCTACAGACATTTTCTGCACTTTATAGCCTAACTGTGACAATTCATCAAATTAACAAATTCAGTCCTGATAACAATACAGTGCAAGACCTACACATTTCTTCTTATTTACTTGGATTTTTTTTTAATAGCAGAAAAAAAGGTGTTTTTCTTGAAGAATCACTTCAGCATTTGAAAAGGAAAGAGGAGGCTATTGCTTTTGTTTCAAAGTGTATTTCTGACAGGTATGAATTTGGAGTCCTAAAAAGTAATAAACTAATAACTGGTAAATGCCTATGAAGGGTTTGTCTCTAGAACTCTGATCTCTTCAAACTGTAAAGTCTTGCAATAGATCACTTAACAGGAGACTATGAATTAATTTCTAGAATGAAATGCCAAAAAAAAAAAAAAGGTAATTCTAGATTGCTACACAAATGTGGTTTTGGTGATACAATTAGATAAAATGACATTTATAATGTATTTAGCATGATGAATTTGATAATTATGTCTAGAAATTATCTGCATGTCTAGAGTAAGTGGAGTTGACATTTGTATGTGCTCTTTCTAGTTTGTACACAGCATACGTGGCCATTCGTGTCCTTGGTTGATGTATTTAATTTATTTTTGTACAATTAACATTTTATAAGGTATTGGAATTGCATAGAGTGCCCATTTCTGTAAGAAACACATGAAAAGTTCAAAGCAGAATGCAATGCATTCCGCTTCCTTCTGTTTGCTCTCTTCTGTTTGTGGAATGCCTTTACATAAAGAAAGAAATTATTTTATTGGCCTTAAAATATTTTGGCATTTGCTATGACATGAGGAGTCCACACTAGAGCTCTTCGTGGAGATGTCCTTTTCTTCTCCCTGTCATTCAGTCTGAGTCCTTTGTTGCTCTTGATGTGAAAGGTTATGGGGTCACCTTTGGGGGAACTTTATAGGTGCTTCGGAAACCCTTGGGACAAAATTGTCAGGTGAGGGAGAAAGCTGCTGGCGGTGGTTTTATTTCATTCCTGAAGAGGTGGTGCCAAATGAGAGTCTGAGAAACAAAGATGGAAAGAACAGCCACAATTCTTAGCATTGTGTCGAGGAACAGGAGGCAAGTGTATGGGTAACAGGGCAATTTACAGTGACACATAACAATTATCATGTGAGTTGAGCCTATCTAACATATTTTCCTAGGATGAGAAAGATGGTGTCCTTGCTACAGTATGTCCCACTGTTGTGTAGAGTTTTGCTCAAAAAAGTCCTCAAAAATTTGTCAGCTTTATTTCTCGCCTTGCTTGCTTCTTAAACAACAACAAGAAGAAGCTTACTATCTCACTTCAATCTTGCTTGTCTACCAATTTTGCTACTTTTAATTCTCTGCTTGTTAATGCCAGAGCATGTTTTTAATACATAGGCATTATATGAGATGGCCTTTTAGAAGCATGGGTAGGAGCTCTTAATTTTAATGAATTAGCCTCCACACAAAAATCCTTTTAAAGTGACATAATCTTCAAGGTGGTGCCCTTGGAGAATATCCTTGGAAGTTAAGTAAGGGGCTGAAGGCAAACTATGAATCTAAAATAGGTAGGCCTATGACCTAATTTTCTGTCACAGAAAAATCTCCTAAAAAGGGTAAGTACATATTTAGGTCTACTATAGCTGTCCACAAAGGCTCCAGGTGTTCTTGGGGTAATGCTGGTCTTGGTGTTTCATGGATGTACACACACACAAGAAAAAAAAGGTTTCTGTTGCAGTGTGCTGGAACTTTTGTATGTCTTCAAATTGCCCCACACCTGTGTACAAAAGATATCTTCAATTTAAAAATTAAGCCAGAAGGAAAATAGCTGTCATTATAAGTGCCAGTTATGCTGCCAAATCCTTAAATGGGTAATTGGCTAAGTGTGATGTACTGAGATTTTAGAATACATATGTGTTTATGCTCGCATGTGCAGTGTTAGCCTGTGGTCATTTCTCTCTCTCTCTTTTTTGTCTGTTTAATTATGTGTTGTCCACATCTGTTCTCCTGAAGCACTTTCTAGTGTGTGGAAAGGCAAATGCATTAAACTCCAGAAGGGCTGATGCTCATAAGAAAGTATACGAGGAAATACATTTTTATTGTTTTGTTAAGCTATTCAGTAAGAGAAATCAGCAGGCAGGCTGCCATAGCTGTCAGTGTATCTCCACCTGGTCCTGCACATGAGACCTTCAGTATGCACAGGAACGTACTTTCTGTTTGCAGAAATAAAGACCTGGGGGACACCACTGTTGGGGCTCTGTGCTAGGCAGGTGACATTGCCAATATCAGTTGTTTAGTTGTAGAATAGTCCCTCTGCTAAAGAGGAATGTGATTCATTCCATGAGGAATGGATGATTATTAACTGGCCATAATTTTCTAAACCTAAGATGAAGGATGATGAAACTTTATCCTGAGTTATTTTCATCTTTTCATTCAGGCCCCTTCATGGTGGACTCTAGGGTAAACTGCATGCTTTCATTAGCTATGAGCCCTAATCTGGTTTGTTATTATAAGTTGTTTTTTAGGAGGGTTTGCAGGGGGTTTAGTGTGGATTTTGGAAATGCTGATCTATACGTAACTACCTGCAAGTCAGACCTGTCTCTGAAAATGCTGAGATCTCTGTGTCTCATTGATTTTTGTTTCCCAAGGTTTATAAAGCATCTTCCTTAATAAGATAGTAGTTCTTTAATGATCCACGTGCAAATATCACCCATACTTATACATTTGCCTTTACTTGGAAGATATAATGTATTTATATAGTAATTCCACATTATCTGTGTTAATAACTCATGGGTCAGTACTGGCATTTCTGGAGTCATAACCCAGGTAGCTGAAGCAACATTGTTGTTCAAGAAAACGATGATGTGGCTCATTGCAGGTGCACTGGAGACCGGGAGCTGGCCCTTGCCCTGTGTGTTTGTCTCCCACTCGTGCTCCTCAACTTGTATCTGCCCCCTCAGAGGCTCTGGCATGGCAGACATCCCTGTGAAGTTCCATTCATTCACAAGGGACATGGCCTACAAGACAGACAGTTTATATTTCAATGTATACCAAAGTATGCTTTTTTGGCAGTGCTACGAGTTTCACGCAGAATAGCAGAGTTTTACTATTGCAGTAGTGCAGCTAGTATGTATTTTAAATGCACTTATACCAAAGCCTCTGTGAAACTTCCTTAAACCTCCTCAGCTATAATTGCTCTACAGTTATGTTTTATCCTTAAGCAAAGCTTGAAGCATTGTAAATGCAATTGTAAGTTATTTATATCCTATTCCTAAATATATCATTGAGCATTACCATGTTTGTACAGTGAATGCTTTTAAGGGATTGTGCTATTTACTGCAACTTTTAATTGATTTGCTGCTCCTGTTCAGCAAAGCCATCTCCTGCCACAGTATGAGAACCTTGTGATACAGGCTATCACTGGAGTTAAATTTGGTACTGAAGCTTTATAGAAGTTTTTACAGCATTACATCTTAGCCTTGCGGTGAACTGTCTGCAATTTATTGCTGTGTTTTGCAGCAAGAAACTGGAAAAAGAGATTGATGTTGGAATCATTTTATCTCCTAGCGTCTGCATAGACATAGTTAACCAGTGCCATTGGCTTGGCTGCGATTTTACAGCACGTTTTAAAATGATGTGTGGAAAATAAATCAATCAAACCTACTCATTCCTTTTTTTGGGGATGGATGAGGGGGTTTTTTCATGCAACTTTCATGCAAAAGAGATTAGGCTACTTCTAGGCTTTGTAATGAGTCTAAGTTAATTTCCCAATGTTGTGTGTTTTTATAGTTTAATTTTGGTAGGTTTTCTTTTACCAGGAGGTGACTGAAGTCTTCCTGCTCTTGGTCTTTGGCAGCTGATTACTGTGCACAGCTGTGGTCAGCTTGTAAATGTTGTCCCCTGACACAACCAAGTTTAAAGGCTTTGGTTTCATAGAGTTTTGTTTAATCTGACATACTTGCTATTTGGAACTGTTTCCCTATTCGCTGTATGGAATGGGCCCTGAGTTTTAACTCCAAGAATTTAAGTGTTGCAAGACCTCTTGGATCACATCTCATGGGGCAGCAATGCTGTCAAAGAAGCCAAAAACCTTCATCTGTGTTGAGCTTGTCGTGGGGCAAGCAGGGACTCTGCCGAATGGGCAGCAGCTAATTTCACTTGCTGTCAGTTACTATTACTATATTAAATTGTATTATATTATACTATACTATGTTATATTTGGAGAGACTTTCCAATTAGATGGTCCAGTAGGTGTGATTTCCTATGGGTAATCAGCTTGTATCAAAAGGAGTGTGGAAAACAAGCAGCTCTTTACAACTCCTCTTTATAACTATCAAGTAATTCCCAGAAGTTGCTTGGCAGGAGATTAGCAACTGTCCTAGACATTAATGGGACTTTGAGCATAAGAAGCTTGTGCCAGATGGGGAGAGGGAAAAGAGAAGGATATGGGAATTCTTTGCTGCCATATATTTCACCTAAATGTAGGTAGCAGCTGTAGGTTCCAGCATGTACCATGTAAACAGTCTAGGAAATACCAGAAAGTAGGGGAAAGGAACCCTCTGGCTCTATGTATTCATACCATCACATCTGAGAGGTTCTGAAAGCTATGTACTAGAAGCTTGTTTTTGTAAAGGAAACCTATTTTTTATTTACTGTGAGGCTTGTTCTGTTTTGAATAAAATGAGATATTTTACTGAAATGTTTTTAGGTCTTCCTCATGATAGAAGTGGTATGTCCTTTTTTTCATTGATATTGCTGTGATTTAGATAATAATGCATCCCTTTGCCTGTAAAAGTATTATTCTGGGGGTAGTAAAAACTCCAAGGATTAGAGACTGATGATACAAAACCATATATTGATAAGAACATTTAAACCCTGCAGCATCTTTCCGCACTACATGCAACGTAAATAACATATTGTATCAAGAGAAGAAAGACATACCTGTGAAGAATGTAAGAATAAATAATAAATGGAAAATAAAAAAAACAAAAGCTATTTTTCTCACACTATACACTGGAAAAAATATTTTTCTATTCTTCAGGATTAAGGAGGAAAAAAAAAGGAGAAATGATGCTTTTCTTTTTTATGTATCTAACTGAAAAATAGGATGACAGATTAGGCAACTATTTCTTAGATGAAAGTAAGGTGAGGGTTAATAGGACATTAGCATTTATAATTCTAATAAATGATTATGTAATGTACCTTTTAGTAAAAAAAGGTCTCAATGTATGAATTCCTATATATCTTGACAAAGAAACAACCACGTCTAGCGACCACATTGGCTTCTACAGCATTTTGTCATTTAATTATTGTTACCTTAAAAGGTTGATGATGGGGTTCAGAAAGAACCCAGGTGGAAAAGAGATCCACAGGGCTTTCTTACCTCTTGTATTTCTTCACATGGCATGTTTAGTTTAAAATGCCCTAAATTAACTACCTCGTTCCCTTGTATGTTCATTTTTCTTCCCTTTATTTTCTTACATCTGAGTAGCTGATGTGGTCTGGTGCCCAAGGGGTCCATGTGATGCTCTGGAGGAACCCACTTGGCCTATCTGTGTGGGGATCTCTGCTGCTGTGCATGGACTCGAAACTGTCCAGCCTTTGCTTTCTTTGTTGTTCCTTAACATGTAAAGCAGGTGTCTGTCTCAAAGAATACGTAAGGCCAAAATATTTAAGAGCTTGTTTGCTGGCTATCAGCCTCAGGAGTTCTTAGGTATTTTTAAAACTTAACAAGTTTATTTTCAAGGTCAGCGATTATGGGGTGGGGTTTTTTCACATTCTGAAAGGAGATACATGGGTTGCAAAAAGTAGTTCAAATAAAAACACCAAATTGACCGCAAAATGCTGCATGTTAGCACTTTCTGAACACTTTTTGCTGACACAACTCAGCAGTCCTGGAAAGAATATGAACCAAATCTGATTAGAGGACTTCCAATAGTGCAGCAGTGACTGGCTCAGCGAAGGAGACTGCTATGCTTTCCATCTGCTAGCTAGTTTCAGAGGTGATGATAGAACTGCAGAGGGCATTTTTGTCCTTCTTGCACAAAAATGCCTTTTTTGCTGCATATGGTGGCCATGTTAATTAAACTGGTGGCTTCCTCAGTGTCTTGCTGAACGAAGTGATGAAGTAACTGCTGATAGTTTACATAAAATGGAGTAGAAACCAATTTTTTTTGTGGACTTTTTGATTTTGTGGGGGTTTTTGTGTGTGGTAGGTGTTTATTTTTATTTTTATTTTTTTTCCCTCTCCATACGGAGGTTGAGCTCCTGCTTTATCCAGGTTAGTTCATATCCAAGGCTGTGACACCAAAATAGGTTGTTGCAGTTAGGAGAGAGGTTGTGGTGGATTCAGTAGCAACTCTGTTGCTCAGAGCCCCAAGTGCAACGGAAATGGAACTGGCATTCAGAAATGCGGTTACTAGTATAAAAGTTTGAGTTTGCATAAGTTGTCTTTCATTTTAAAAATAGTTGGCTACAGATTTCAGCTGCACTTGAATGACAGTCTGTGCTACTATAGCCTGCGCTACTCTGTGAAATAAGTGTATGGCCTTACAGTGCAGGTGGCCATTCCTTTAACTTGGCCACAGTTATCAAGGGAATAATTTCCCTGATGGGATGGACATCCACACCTGAATCCTAGGTCTTTGTCCCACTTTCCAGAATAGATAAGTGAGCAAGTAGCATGGCAGACTCTACAGTCTGCATGGTAATGCTGCATACAGTAATTAAAAATATCAAACCCTTATTAATAACCATGCAACAACAGTACATTTTAAGTTTGGTTTGTTTTTTTTTTTTTTTAGAATAACTTTGGTGTGACTGCAGCTGGTTTTGAAAGTCCATTTATTGAATATGGAATCCTGTAGCCTTAGAAATGAGGAATGTAGGAGTTGAGAAGTCTTTGTATCTGAAAGAGTACATATGTAGTATCTTCTGGTGAGCTGGTTACACTGTTTTCCCACCTGTGAAACATATTCTATATTTACAAATAATGCTTATATTTATTCTGTTATGAAGTCTTTAATATGATCATGACTTGTTTGTGCAATTGGCAGATAGGTTTGTATTCTAAGTAGGGAAGGTAGGTGTGGCATCCTGGAATTCTGCTTCATTCCATCAAGCACTTCTGTTTGTGTACTAATTCTGGAACAAATCATGGATCTTGGAGAACACTGCAGTGGTGTGGTTTTGCTGCTTCTTACAAGTTTTTAAGTACAAACCTAACTATTAGGAATCTTTTGAGGTTCCTGAAGAATCCTCAAGAAGATTTTATAACAGGATTTGACATTACCATTTATCAGAAACACCACCACCCCTCACCCCGCTTTAAAAAACTGAAATATTTTCATTTAAAGTAAATTTTCCTTGGGCTTTCCATGTGTTTTTTATTAACAGACTAAAACATTACTCGTATTGTTGCATTATGTTTCTTAGATATGAAAACAGGATACAAGATATGTTTCCTTTTTAAAATTATTTTTCCCATGTTGCTGTGTATAGAGATCAGAGATAACTGTTCTGCTTATAGAATAGGCATATATGTGGAGACTTAATAACACTCAAGTAAAGAGGTGCTTGTGGTCAAATTCTCCTCCCTTTTGGCTTCTCTGCTCAATCTGCTATGCTGAGAAAACCATCAGCTATGCAGGAGGTCTCTGAGCTACAGACAGATGAGGACTAACCCACAGAGCCCTTGGGGAACCAGTAATGCCCAGCTCTCTCTCCCTTCCCTTCAATTAGGATGAAAGGCTAAGCTTACATCAGAGTAACATGCTTATCCCTAAAGCCTGTATTGATGAAGGTTAGTTAAAGACAAAAATCTCTCTATAAGCTGAGAGCTTTCTAGGCTTTTGTCAAGTTAGCACAATTGCCGTAGGACTAACCTGTGTAACGAACAGATGGCTAGGAAGGTGTTACTCCATTTAAAATGCCACTGCATATTGCTAGAGACATTAAAAGACTGCGGTAGTCTGCCTTTATTGCACAGCTCAAAGAAATGAGGAGGAGACATCTGAAGTGCCCAGCCATTGGCATTTATGGTCTCTGTTCATGGACCCATGTGTCAAACTCTGATTGGGAACCTTGATTGGTTCAAGATTTTAAATCGTACTTGCATAGTTATTTGTTGCCTACAGTTGTGCTGGAATGTATGGAAAGATATTCACAGACAATTGCAATTCACATTAATATTCTTTCAAGTTCTGCAGTTTGTGAAGAAAATGTTATTTTAGCTGGAAATTCAGATATAGATTAGAATAGTTCCAGATGGAAAGAACCTACAATGGTCATCTAGTCAAACTGCTCTCTGGTGATGTGAGGATAACTTTTTCTCACTTGTCTTTTGAGCATTAGATCCCCAGCTAGACTTAGCAGTGAGGGACTGGCTGAACTGGGAGAGGAAAGCATTTGGCTCTACAGACTTGTTTCTTTGTGTTTGTGAGTCTAACCTTAGAAGCTCGGGAATCCAGTCTGAGAAATGGAAAAGATTAATTTAAACAGTGTAAGGTATGTCTCTTCCATTTTTGCTCCCATTTCAGTAGTCAACAGTCAATAGATGCAATTGTTACCCAAGATGCTATTTCAGATGCTGAACAAAATACAGCTCTTTGGTACACAGAATGGCTGTCTGAGTCAACTGCAGTCCAGGTGCCCACAGACACATCTGTCAGCACCCAGAAGTATTTAATACTGTTGG
Organism: Eurypyga helias; assembly: GCF_000690775.1. Lineage (NCBI taxonomy): Eukaryota > Metazoa > Chordata > Aves > Eurypygiformes > Eurypygidae > Eurypyga > Eurypyga helias. The sequence continues at coordinate 15,994 of NW_010226830.1, forward strand.
TTGCTTTGACCCAGGCAAGATTAGGGTGCAGGAATAGAAGTGTCTGCTTGAGCATGTTACCTTCAGCTCAGTGGTACAGAACTTGAATTGTTTTAATGTTTAGCTTTTGTGGGCAAATTGAGTAACAGGTATATTTTCACAACTATTAAGTTAAATAAAGAAATAAATGCACAAAATTCCAGACCCAGGGTTCCATGAGTTTATTAAAGACAAAATCAGTATAATTTATACAGAAACATACTGTTGTTCCATAAACCCAGGACTAAAAATCTGAACAATCTGCATGGTCTCAACTGAAAGCAATTCTACTGATATTTTTGTAAAAGGAACACAATTTTAAGTTAAATTCTATTGGGTGGCATAAGGAGGTCAACAGAGTTTAACTTCTGTAGGATCTTTCCATGAGAAGAAGTAGGGAAAAAGGAACTGCTTGGAGGAAAAACGTAAGAAATATCTATGCAGTAATTTTGCTGGTTTGTGTAAGGCTGCAACTGGATTATATTGAGAAGAGCTGTGATATCTGATACTAGGAGGATGCTGATTCTCCTCAGAATTTAAATATGAAGCATCTCTGTGTGTGTCCCAGATGTTGTCAGAGAGTGGAAGTTAAACAAGGACCTTGTTAGAGATGTGTAGGTCTGCATAATGTTAACTTCTCCCCACAAAAGCACCACTGTCTTTTTGCAATTACTTGAAGCTCACAAACCCAAGAAGGGATTAAGTGAAAGAGGAGCAGGTATCATGCAGGCACTTGTTGATATTTATATTCTACTTGCTTGACTTGTATGAGAGAGCAGACTTAAGAGACGTCAAAAATGCACAAGTTGCACAGCCCAGCAGGGATATACTTTACATTTCTCTGATCAATAGTACCTGAGGGGCGCCAGGGTAATTTTATCTGTTGCTTTGGCGCCCAAGACTAAAGCAGTGGTGAATTACAGACAGCTCTCTTTCTGCCTCTTAGAAGTGCATACACAAATAGATGTGTAGCAATTGTATGTCTACATATTAAATGCATCCATCTGATACTGTATTTTAATAGGAAATTCAGGTTGCACTTCCTGGGAGGAGGGAAACAAGGAGGCATACCCACAATACATATATTTAAATATTTCTAATGTCTAAACCTCCCTTCTTAGGACCTGTTTGTATTCAGTGGTAACACAGGAAGAAAAGCCACTGAACTTGGAACCAGAAATTAGGTACCTGGAGTTAAGTGTTGTGAATACTGTCCTGGCTCCTATTTCAATATATGATTATTTTTTTTTTTCAATAGTGCTGGGCACCTGGCTGCTTCCAGTGGCAAACTTTATCTGCATGCAGTTCCTTACCTGCCATAGCTAACAACCATCTCCAAGGACGCCTTTGAAAGCTTGCCCTCCCTGCTGGCTTCTGCGGTCTTTGAATGCAGAACTAAGAGACCCTGCACAAAGGAGCTCCAGAACACCAGCTCCGGAGATGGCTTAGGCTCTGTGCGTGTCTCATACGTGTGGTACTTGTAAGACACATGTAAAAATCATGTGTATGCATATATGTGTGTGTATATATTTCTGTATGTCTGAATGTAATATTGTTTGAAGTCGGTGTTCTTGAAAAGAATTTTCATGGAACAGTTTTATATTTAGAGAAAGACATTGTTAAGGTGAAGTTTGGCTTCTTGCGACAAACTTCCACCTGAGCTCTCTAAGATCACTTCTGCCTATGCATGGTGATTAAATCCCCTCTGAGGTGGCAAAGGAGCAGGAAAACATTTGCATGAACTCTGCTTTCTATGCTTGAACACAGGCACAATACCATATTGGGAATTGCTTTGAATTTGGAAGAATGAGATGAACATAAATGACGTACAGGCCAGCATATGAATCATAAGCTTTAGAATATACGTAGAACTTATGCAGACTTCAGAAAGGGCTCGATGGCTGGCAGGCTTGTAGAAGACATAGCCTGCTGGTCCTGGAATCTACAAAACCCCAGGCAGTGCAGCTGGAGCCAAAAGGCAACCAATGTTCCTCCTCCAAGAGGAAAATATCAGTCACTTCTTGTACTCTCTTTTGTCTAGCGGAGTTTACAAAAAGCAGGCAGGGAAACTGGAGAACTTTTGAGTGGGAATCAGAGCCAGAAATGCGTGTCCTGCATTTCTAGACACAAGACCTCTCTGCTCCATCTGCTGGTGAAAAAGCCAGGTCTTGCCCTCAGGTGCTTACTTTACATTTAACACAAATACTTAGTTCATGGTGGCGTGCTGGTTTTGGTTGGGATAGAGGTAACTGGGATTAAACCATGACAGTTGGGCAGTTTCCAGAATATTAGAGTACTGTCACTGGGAGAGAAGTTTTTGAGTGCCTTGATTTCCCTTCCTCCTTACTAGCAAGGTGAAGAAAGGGTTGAAAACCGTGTTAGGTATTTTCAGGAAAGGCTACATGGGGAGAGCAGAAAACTTTTGTGAAATGCAGATCTTAAGTAAATCTTAACTGTCTTAAGTGAAATTGCTTTCAGGACAGGAGACTAACAAGAACAAATACTGTGGTGTTCTCCAGATGCAAATATGTTTTGGTAGATAGATGAAGATGTAGTCATGCAACAGTTATTGAAGGGTTGCTCACACCCCTACATTGAAAACAAGTCAGATGGCCAAAGGTACTGCAAGGAGGATGGGAGGACTTTATGCTGTCAGCATAACTTTTCTTTTACTGTGTAGTGTGTGTTTTTTTTTTTTTTTTTCTTCCTTAAAATACACCTGTATGTCTGTATTGGTATAGGGCTTTGGCATAAGTGTGAGCAAGGAAATTCCTTCTCTATACTGCACATGTAGAAAGTGCATTTTCTTTTCCAGTTTTGGGGACCTTATTGGTATAAGAGGGATACTAAGTGTAGGGA
>NW_010226830.1:18887-24647 GCF_000690775.1 Eurypyga helias
CTTCTGATAACTTATCTCTGTAATGGAAATGGCCCCAGTTTGGGACGTGCACCAGATTTTGCTATGAATATTCATATTCCTAACTGCTTCAGTTTATTAATCTGATATCCCGTTATGTGGATTAACCCTGCGAAAATAGGTATGGAATAATAATGACAATAGAGCATTTTGAGCAAAGAAAGCATGCTGGTAGCAGGTGATAAGTATGAAAGTAAAATTACTATAAATCAAGTACAAAGTTAATTACTGGTTGAAATAGTTTTGTGTTTTCACTAAAGCCTGAAAGGCTCCTCATTTTTCTAACCCATGATGTGTAGCCCATGTCACTTGTATCAAGTATGCTGCCTTGGGTGCCTTGCTGCAGTGGAGGCAGTATTGCTGACTGTTCAGGAACTTGTGAAAAACCTTTAGTCATTCAGAAGGCAAGCCTTTACCTAAAACACTGGTTTCATTATGTTGTTAAAATGGAAGAGTGGTGTCAGGGTAGGCTGTCAAATTTTTTCTTGCTTTGAACATTTTTTTTTTTGGTGTGTGTTTTTTTTTTTTTTGTGGGATATTTTTCATTTGAGTAATTTTCATGGCAATAAAGGAAAACTGAGACCTGTGTAAGCTGAATGTAGCACATGGATATAGACCTCTGTCCAGTCTACAGTGCTGCACATTCCTTCCCTGACCAATAGTGCTGCCACATTGACTTCTTCATATTCTGCCGTCAGCTTTGCCTCTACCTCTTCATTTTCCTTAGATGGACTTATTTCTTACAATCTCCCCCGCTCTTTTTTTTTTTTTTTCCACATTTCATCTTCTTTCTTCCTTTTCCTCCTGTATTTTTGTATTTTTCCTCCTTTATTTCCTCCTCTACTCTGCTCTGGTGAGACCCCACCTGGAGTACTGCATCCAGCTGTGGAGCCCTTAATATCAGAAAGGTATTGACCACTTGGAGCGAGTCCAGAGGAGGCCACGAAGATGATCAGAGGGCTGGAGCACCTCTCCTATGATGAAAGGCTGCGAGAACTGGGCTTGTTCAGCCTGGACAAGAGGAGGCTCCGAGGAGACCTCATTGCAGCTTTCCAGTATCTGAAGGGGGCCTACAAGGGTACTGGGAGAGGACTTTTTACAAGGGCCTGTAGTGATAGGACAAGGGGGAATGGGTATAAATTGAAATCAGGGCGGTTTAGATTAGATGTCAGGAAGAAATTCTTCACAGAGAGGATGGTGAGGCACTGGAACAGGGTGCCCAGAGATGTTGTGGATGCCCCCTCCCTGGAAGTGTTCAAGGCCAGGCTGGATGTGGCTTTGAGCAACCTGGTCTAGTGGAAGGTGTCCCTGCCCATGGCAGGGGGGTTGGAACTAGATGATCTTTAAGGTCCCTTCCAACCCTAACCATTCTATGATTCTATGATTCTATGAAAAGTTGTTCCCATTTCAAATGGACTTAAAAGAAGTGAAGAATAGGTAGGTAACAAGGAGGGTGTGTAAGGAAAGCCTGGGAAAATGGGAAGAGAGATTTGGTTAGAAAAAGGGAACAGAAAATAGGCCCAGATGGGTGGAAACTGTGGATTTCAGTGTGGTGTGAATGAACAGCCAGACAAGGGAGATGTATTTTTTCCCCACTATGGTGGAACAGACTACAAGCTGGATAAGTAGTTGCAATCATAGGGAGGCAGACACTTTTAAACATTTTAAATGAAGGTGGGTTTTTTTTTTTTGTGTTTGTAGATATACTGGCAAAAATACAAATGACACCTTAGAATTCTGTGTATTGAAGATTCATCTTATCCTTTCAGTAGATAGTAGAAAGCAAGCAACTCCAAGATCCTGGTGGGTCTCCAAGCCCACTCACAGTCCACAGTGTGTGAAGAACAGAGGGGTTTTTCATGCTTGCGTTCTTTTACTCAGTGACCTTTCTGCAGTTAAGAAAACAGACACAACAGGCAAAAGTACAGCTGGCACGCAGCACAATAAATGACTAATTTTCACTCAGAAAAGTTCTCTAAATGCTGCTATGTGCCAGACTCTGTGGAGCCATTTCTAAGATCTCAAAAGAAAGATTAAAAACATCTCAAATACACAGAATTGACAGGAAAGTAAACTTTTCTGTGGAAGGGACACAAGAAGCCAGATGGTGAGTGTTGCACAAAGCCAAACAAATCCAGTCTCTGAATTCCTAAGGCATATAAACCTCTGCAGAGAAATTAAATTTCTCTGAAGGAAAGTGAACTTTATGCAAATTCACACTCTGTCATAATTCTGTCATGCAGAACAAAGATCTTGTAATTTCCCAAAGTTGTCCTTTCCTTACCCTTCTGAAAACGTGTTCAAAAGCATAAAATAAGCAGCTTTTTCACTGAAGCAAGCTGGTAAGGAGAGGGAACAATTATACATAGCGAGGGGAATCAATCAGTAGTTAACTGTGCTTGTTTTGATGCTCTTTGAAACAGTTCTGTAGCTACACAAAGGTTTGTCTTTTGTTGCTTCATGGTACAGTTGTATGATGATGCCACCAGCTCTTAAAAGGAGAATGTGATGGATAATCTGTGGCTTCAATTCACAGAATTTCAAATAAGTTCATACATGCCTAAGAAGAAAATGATTGAGGTGTATTAATACAGACGTTATTTAAATTCCTTGACCAGTGAGCAGCAGTAATAAAGTTTAATAAGATGTTGGATTGCATAAAGTGGGCTGTAAGTCTAGGAGTGTTATGCTGTCACTTTGTAGAACTCATTTTGTCTTCATCTGACATTTAATGCCTAACTTATTTCCCTCTGTTTTGAAGAAAGATGTACTAAAATTGTAGAGCATGTGTCCTAGAGCATCTACATGACAAACAGAGTGGAAGGATTTATGTATGAGGGAAGGGATTATGGAAGTTTAGAGGGCTGTGAAGAAGCCATCTGTAGGGGCATAATTGACGTAAAGGTGAGGGATTATAAAATTAAGATGTCGTATTTAAATATTTGTTATTACATTCTGATTTTTAGCTTAGCATCTAGGACCCCATGATGGTCTTTTCTATGCATGGTATGGCACACTCTGAGAAGCTTAGTGAAACAGAGTGGAAGTTAAGAGAATGAATTAGCTGTAAGCAATTTGAATTGTAATCACATGCGACTAAAGTGGCAATTATCTTTATCTGCTTCTCAATCCATATATTAAAGTTAATTTTTCAAACTTAAATTACAATTGACTCTAAAGGTCAAAGTAACATTTTTTTTCTGGACAAAGCCAAACCAGTTAGTAGGTGTAAGAGTGAATAGATCTGGGGATAGAAGCAAGTTACCTATTCACTTTATTTGAGGACACGGCCCTAAATAGTTATTGACAGTAATCAAACCAGTTGACATTTTCATGCTTGGAGATGGGAAGCTGGGGGTGGGGGGGGGTGGGAATTTCCCCCTCTAAAACATTATGTATAAATGATAGAAGAATAAAAGAGATATATTTGATGAAGAATAGTTGCATGTTTTTATTAAACTTAAAGTTTGTCTTGGTTTAGATATGTGCTGAGCTATTTTCCAGTGTCTGTGGTTTTCTTTGTGATCAGTTGAGTAAAGCTTAGCAAACAAAGATTGTCACTGCTTTGCTGTCCTGTACCAGTAGCACAGAAGTGTGTGCTTATCACCCAGGATGGATGATGAAATTTGCAGTGAAGCCAGTAACTAACGATGAATAATGAGAAGTGATTAAAAGGGCAACCCAAAATACTTATAGTTCATTGGTGCTGCTGTACGGTGATTGGTAGGTAGTTAATGCTCATGGAATAAATTAGTTCATAGCAGTTGACCTCTAGCTGAAAACAGCTTTGAGCAGAAGACAAAAGAGTAACTTTCTCAGACATCTTTAGATGTACTTGGACCAGATTTTCCCTTTTGTTTTACTTGGGGTGTTTTTGATTTATTGAAGAGTAGACAGATTCAGAATGAAATACTGGGTGCTGGAGACCCCCAAGACTCTCAGCAGCAGCTCGGGTTTTCTGCATCAGCTAGAGAAACTAAAGGAATATGGGTTACTGGCTGTGTTGCCAGGTGTGAAGAGCCAGTAGTCTTTTTTTTTCTTAGCTTGTTATGTAGCTTCTGGGAAAGGTCTTCTGTGAAACCACTGGTAGATGCATTCCTATCAATTTTCACAAGTTTGTTAATGAGTAACTGCAAACTTCTCAGAAATATTACCTTCCTTCCTTTCTTGTTTATTTGCCATTTATGAAATGGGAGGCGAATATTGATGAGGTTGAGAAATAGGTGTTGCCTAAGAGTAAACATGGAAAGAAAACAGAAATTTCATTAGTGTCCCTCAAGGTGATATTGGTGACCACAGAAGAAATCAGCTATTCCCTTATAGTCCATAAACTTCCTGAAAACATTTGCTTCTTCTGTAGCAGGAATAATGGAAATGGGAGCAAACCTAACCTGATGGAGAAATATTTAGTTCTTACTAGATTTACTCATTCTGTATGCTTAATCTGTCCCCCATATGGGAGCTTCTCACACATCAGATGTGTTGGACCTCAGATCTGTTTTTGTAAGAACTCACAGTGTAATAATGATGCAGTAAGAGGTTGTCTTCCTGCTGCTTCTTGCAACAATCTACTTTCCTACTCCTCTGCATAAATCTAAAATTAAAATAACTTGAAAAGATTAGTTGAGATTAGTGAGGAGAATTTAGTTACATATTTTCTGTGATACAGAAGGCTAAAATGGATTAACCAAGTGGCTTCCCCCAGGGACCGCTGCTGTGATTCTGTAACACGGTAAAAGTGTAAAACACAAAATAACAATAGAATAGAAGACCAAAAAATAAAATTGCCAAGTCTCTTTGTGAGGCAAAACTGTGGCATAAAATAAGTTTTATAGTGGTGGCAGGACTAATAGAATATTGTAATCTTTAGAAACGACAATAAAAAATATAGCTGCAGTAAAATAATTGCATTTGATTGATTACAGAGACACTTATTACTTCCTCTGTTGGTGTTTTGTCACTTGTAATATAAGATGGACTTCCACAGAGGAATCTCCTGGTAGGAAGAAATTGTTCAGCCTTAGAGACCTGTTAAAACTTTTCAGTTGTTTTGTTACTTGAATCTTTTAAGTGCTATCTCTGTAGATTTGCTGGCTACTTCTCGTGAGTTTTTGTTAACTCTCAAATCAGCATTTTAAAACATGGAAAAAGAATCTTTTTGAGCAGCTTTTCTTTTATGCCTTTTTGTAGAAAAATATTTTTTGATATCCTGGTGTGCTGGTTTTAGTCAGGAAAGAGTTAACTTTTTTCACAGTGGCTGGCATGAAGTTATGTTTCTGGATTTACCCTGAGAAAAGTACTGATAAGGTGGTCTTTTCAGCTGATGCTGGGGAGTGCCTGCACTAAATTCAAGGTCTTTCTCACCTTCTGATACTGCAGCTGTGTTCCCAACTTTGTCACTGCAAGCAGAGTAGGGGGGACACAGTTCAGACAGCCGACCCAAACTGACCGAAGGGGTATTTCATTCCGTAGTATGTCATGCTTGGTACCTAAGTGGGGAGTGGGCTTGGGGGCCATCACTCCTTTGCTGGCTCCTTAATTCCTTCACTAACTCCTTTGTTAGCTGCTTTGCTAACTCCCTGGCTGTCTTGTTCATTTGTGAGCTGGTGGGTCAGTTGGCTTTCCCAGCTGTGCTGTCGCCTGTGGGGCTCACTCGGACTCTGCTGTGATCGCTCTCGGGCTCTGACTCTCACTGCTCGGGATCTGGTTGTGCATCACTTGGTGGGTGGTGAGAAATTGTAT
>NW_010226831.1:0-7525 GCF_000690775.1 Eurypyga helias
CCATTCTATGATTCTATGATTGAGCTATTGATTGCAACTCTTTGAGTGCAACCATCCAGCCAATTCCTTATCCACCGAGTAGTACATCCATCTACTCCATGCCTCTCCAATTTAGAGACCAGGATGTCATGTGGGATGTTGTCAAACGCTTTGCACAAATCTGGGTGGACCTTGACATTCCTGTCAAGGACTGGAGGTGAAATATCAGATAAGGGTATTTGAGGAGAAACATACTATTAAGAGGCTTTTCATGATTCTTTCTGCTTAGTAGCACAAATTTAATGAATTCATTTATTTGCCTAATTATGTCCTGGTTGTAAATAGAGAAGTTGTATTCTTTATTGGGCTTTAACTTCAGAGCATCTCCAGTGAATCTGGCAGAAACATCAGTGCAAAGCAAACACCAATAAGGAGCAGAATTGCATCTTTCTATGGGTAGATTATGGTCCAGAAATTCACTATTGCAAGAAATATCATTTGACCAATGGTACCACAGTTGAAATGTAAGGATGTACCACTGCTGCCTCAACTTGTGTTGACCATGACTTCTGTGCTAAAAAGGACACCTCCAAAGTATTGTGATAGCTGAATGTAGGCTGAATTTAGACTTGGTAGAAATATTTTTTTCTTACTCTTTTTTTTATTTAAAAAAACCCACCAAACAACCAACAATAAATACAAAAGAGAAGCAAGAATCTATTCTTTCCTACAGGAATACTTTCCAAAGTAGTGAAAGGTTGTTTACAATTTAGCATTGTAAATATCGTATCGGTGAGATGCAGGAAATCAATCTGGTGGATAATGGGAAATTTTATTTTCAGATTTTCATTTTCCACTGACAACATCTCTGAAGTTAGAAAATACAGCAAACTGTAGCTATAAAATTTAATAAATATCCTTTTTCTAGTAATACCTCCAATTACCTGTGTATTAACATAGTAAATATTAAACTTGTCCTTTTGGCCTCTTTCTCATCTAGCTTTAAAACACAACTGATTAGCGGATTTCCATTCAAATTCTGAATGGCTACCTAATTCAGCATGTTTATGATCTTAAGCTTCTGATATTTTTGATGACTTGAGGGGTAACGGTTGTGCAAAGGTACAATGGCTGCTCTGACAGTGTTCTGTTTTGCAGGAAGCTGAATACTCACAGTGATCTTAGCATCTTTTGGGGTGCAGAGCACCCTCAGCTTGCAGCAGGCAAGACCAGCTCCTTTCAGGATATATCCTCTGACATTAATAATGTAGTTTGCTTGTGCATAAGAGACTGCTTGCAAGAGAGAATTCCCAGCCCCTTGCTTGTAGATCCCTCTGCTTGTTCTTTTATATGCAAACTTCAGTCAATCAGAGAGTCATAAAAAATACTGTATATGACATTTGTCACTGATCCCAGAATGGTAAACAGTAAAAACTCATCCTCACTGAAGTTATTATCCAATTTTGTAATATTCACAAAACAGGTTTTATTTTCTAATAAGGGGTAAACAAAAAACAAACAAACAAACAAAACCCCACCCAACAAAAGGCCAAACACAACTCTCACTAAAACAGTGGGATAATGTTGACAGAATTAATAATTTAATGATGTAAAGGTCATAGCCTGAACAACCATGAGATTTGGTGCTAAAAAGTTGATTTTAATTTAGCACACCACTTTTAATTCTTTTTGATACTGCTGGAATTTGGGACAAGGGAAGAAAGAAGACTAGTTTTGCATATCACTGGTGTATGACAGTAATTTTGACTTTTTCTTCTTTTTGCTGAATTAGAACTTCATTAACATGGTTCATTTGTGTACTCATTAAAAGATATCACAGTCCAAAGCAAGATGATGAGTGAAATAAATTTTCTGCCAGTGACAGAAGCCACATAAACCTAGCATCCCAGAAAATACTCCTGTTTTATATAGCAATCAAAGAGGAGAACTTGACATAGATTGGGAATTATGTTTGTATCAGTTTTGTTAGTTCTCTTGTAAGCAGCCTTTGAATCCTCTGTAACATGAAAGTGTTAAGTCAGTATCCTTAACTTCCATTGTCCAACATTTCACTAGGTAAGCTTCTTTCTCTGTTGAGTATGTACACTGTTAGGCGTACAGGGCAGAAGCATCCAGAGGCATGAGCAAGTTAAGATGATGGAAACTGCACTGGGCTGTTCTGTTTTTGATGCAGTGAGCCAGTCATTCCTCTTGCTCAGTGACTGTGTGGCTGCACCCATGACCACTGAATTACAGCAAGAGAACTCAGTTTCAGTGGTTTAAATCAGATGTGTGTCTCCCTCTTGCATGCTTGCATAGGGTTTTTTTGTCAGAAAGGCCAGTTCTCGTGGCTGCGTCTTTCACAGGAAGGATACACTTACAGGTCCATATATTGCTAGCACAGTGAAAGAGGTACCCAAGCACGGAAAATACTCCAAGAGTTAGAAATTTTGGTAAACGTGATGCCGCACACATGCAAAAATAATGAAAGTCTAAGCTGACAAATCCATGGGCAGACTATCTGCATGTGATATGCTCTGCATCCTCGAACTTAGAACACAAGCCAAGAGCTGAAGATTGAATACAGCATCTAGTAGGTCTCAAAATCAGGTAATTTGTTTATATACACTTTTATAGCTATTTAAAATACCTAATTTCAGAAGATTTTTCTGCCTCAATTTTTATAGCAAATCCATGGAATAGTAACAATGCCTCTTTTCTTTGAGAGGTTGCAATGACATGGTTATCATCACCATTGTACACACAGCACCTGACTATGTACACAGACACAGCTACTTGCCTGTGCATATTAAGTAATCACTGCTCTATCTGCATTAACAACATCCATTTCAAGACAGAAACCTTGGTTTTATTCATTGGTATGAATACGCTAGGCAATACAATGTTATGCCCTTGTTTTATGTTTTTGCCTGTACTTCAGTGGTTTTGCCAGAAATAACAGCACACTTAATTACAGAGAAGTCTTATCAGGTAAACGATACAGAAGATTTTGGAGTCTTTATGGCTGTTTTCTATTAAGAAATACAAGTAAGGACACATTATTTGAGTAACCAGATTTTAAAGAAGCTAAAAATTAAATAAATGGTTTCAGTTGATTTAGGTTATTTCCAAACAGTAATGCAAAGTTGTAACAGAAATAATTTAGACATAGGTAAAGAACCTTCAAAATCAATAGTGCTGGAAGAAATGAAACATATGCTGATGCAATCAAGCAGAATTGAATTTCATATAAATGTTAGCAAATCTATATCAGATTATCACTGCAAAAACTTCATTTTCATTGATTTATAATGTATTATTATTGTTTCCACCAAACTGCCATAGACAGCCATTTAAGCAGCTGCCAAGCGCCTTAAGGGTAAATAAAGGGTGTCACTGACGGTGCTGGGTTATAGAAGTTTAAGAGACCAATAATTCACAAGTGTGGCAGGTGTGACATTCTGGATATTCTTTAGTCTTTTATTTTAGCCTTTTGTCTGTCTTTTATAGTTTTTCATGGGAGGGGGGTCAGTTGCAGGTTTCAGAGGGGAACCACAAAGGTTAAAGTGTGTTTGTGTTCAGAGGGGCAGGCACAGGCCTTTCATTAAGGAATGATAGAAAAATACAGTAAGGTGTTGGCAGACAGTCCTGGGCTAGAGACATGCTGCCACGTCTGTTCCTCCAAAAAGGAGCTGAGTAGTCTTGAAATGCATCCCAGGCTAGATCCCAGTAGATATTTAATTAACGCACAGCACCTAACCCCTGGAAGTTTTGATCATCGCCTACTGTCAGATGAGTAAAACAAATATGGTCCCCATATGTTTTGTAGAGCAGGCTGGAGTGCACCCTGTTTTAACATCTGATAATACTACTGGTGTCAGTAGGGCTATTGACTCTCAAAACTGGGACTGGGAGAACATTTTTTGAACAACGTTTATTTGCTCTGAGATGCAGCAAATGCTCAGAGGCTGGCTAAACAACTCCTAAACTCAGAATAAAGTTTTAAACAAAAGAAAGGGTCAGTAAAAGCCAATCTGTTTTAGTACAGTATTTTCAAAGTCTAATGGTATGATTTTCCATTTCCAAATGAATACTTCATTGAAAAGAATTGCAAAAATTTCATTAAAGATAATAACAAAAAAATGTAAAATTTATCATGCTAAACCAAACTTCCTGCTTTCAGGTTAAGTAGAAGAGCAAAAATGTGAGGTCAACCAATAACAATTGTTAAAAGACTGAAAATTGTTTTGGATTGATACAAAATCTTCCACATGCAACTTCTGGTTCTGTCAGCAAAAAAAAAAAAAAAAAGAATATGTTGTCACAGGTCTCCTTACACCTAGAGTTAGGAGCATAGTTATGCAGCTCTGTTTGTTGCACAGATGCTGAACATGTTAATTCTATTTAATTCTATAGTCAGTTCATTTTCCATTATTTCCTATACCCCACGTACTGGAAAAACAATTTTAATGGTGGTTTTTTTTTTTTTTTTTTAATCAGGTGCATCTTTAAGTATCTGAGGTGTTTCTTTTCAAAGCAGGCTTGAAGCCTTCATGTTCATATTGACGGATGCTAAAGAAAGATGAACCCCCCACCATCTCTATAATGTCTGACAAGTCAAAGTGCAGTTTGGATTGCCTTATGGATATGACTTTTTTTTTGTCAAAGCGGAAAAATGGTGCATTTGTTGTTTACTTTTTATTAGTGAGGAAGGAGAAGGAAATCTGGCCAAGTAGCACCCCTTATTTCACTACATTTACAGTGCTGTAATATATGCATTTGTGTTTATGTATAGTATGTGCTGGAAAAGAGATGCTATTGTCAAGCTCCCGTCCCAGTGCATGCCCAGAAGAGGTGCAGAAACCTGTTCAATTATTCAGGCAGTGATGACATCAGAGGTATATGTGTCTGTTATCTGCTTTGGCTCATGTGATGTGATTTTTGGCTGAAGAGAAAGCTTATGGTGAAAATCATATCAAGTTGGCCAAGCCAATGTAAATACACATGCATACATTTTGAAGTAATTTTTGGCCATTGAGATCATTCAACCCTTTCAATATTTAAAGGAGAAGCAAGATTTGCCATGATCATAAACATTTTATTTACTTTTTCCTCTGTTGCAGCATGATTATTTTAGGTAATAAATCTAACCAGCAAGGAGCTAAAGAACAATTATTGCACACTAACAGCATATGTTCACTGTCACACTAGCAGGGCTTTATACAAGTGAAAACCTGACATGCAGACTAAAAATCGACCAGAAATACATCAGGGGATGAATGTGGTGGTCTCAGTTCACTTTGATGTAGATGCATGTCCTTTACCACAAAAAGCATAATTGCGTCTGGTTCTCACTGGCCTTACAGAACTGAAGGAGCAGGGGCGTAAGGCACCCACTTAGACTCACTGTTGGTGTGTTATGTACAGCGCTCACACAGCTAAATACAGGCTTGCATTACTGCCAATGTAAAGCACAGTGCTTCTTCTAGGACAAATCTAGCATACAAGGATGCCAGTTGGTTGTATTTCCATTCTCATGACTTCCAGATACACTGCACCCCCTGACAACCAAAACTTTTCAACAGCAAAAAAACCAAACTCCTGTTTTTCCTGGTCCCAGCATGGTGACTCTTCAGTGTGTGTATTTGCGCTGGTGTTGATTCCCATTATTACTAATGATCCAAAGATCGACTCCGATTGTAGCGCAGCATGACAGACATTGGAAGCAACAAATCTGAATTACTGAGAAAATAGAGCTCCCACAAATGGGAAAGGAACCATTAATCTGAAGGCTGATTTAGAAGACAGGACATCAGGTGGACCTTGGGGAAACTGAGATGCAATGTCTGCTTCAGACAATTCCTTTATAATCTTAAGTGAATCATATAAACTCAATGGTGTTTCAATTTCCAGTCTATCAAATGAGGTTAATATTCTTCTTCTTGACAGAGTTGAAATCTGTTAACGATACAGGGAAACTCAGATAAGTGCTGTCAGACTCAGGAAAAGGATAGTGCAGGATTTGTGCTTTTGGAGAGTGAATGCATAACAGGAATGAAAATTTATCCTGATAAAATGTATTTATATACATATTTAATTTTTGCCGAAGAATCTCCTTATTACATTAAACACAGAATGGGGCAAAAAAAGGCAAAGACATGAAAGATCCTCAGAGTACTTATGGTGAGAATCATATTCAGTAAGATTCAGGTTCCACATTATTTTGCCTCATAAACATTACGTTTATTAACGTAGAATTTGGATACACACAGGTAGGAACAAATACGTGCAGCAAAATAGTTGGTGCCAAGGACCTGATGTCCATCGTATATAAAGGCTGCTTTTACCTCAGGGTAGCTTGCACAGGCTGAATGTCAAGTAGCTGCTGGTGTGCACTAGGTGCACTCCCATGCTGCATATTTCAATTTGTTGTCCTCAGAAAAGAAACCACAGTGCAAACCATAGTGCAAGCCATGGTGCACAAAGCATGGACTACAACTACTGGAGTATACTCCTGAGCCAAATTAAAATACTCATACAGACCTGTCCAAACTGGTCTCAATTCAGAGCTAAGTCATTCAGTTTGGTGAGCAGAAACCACTCTCTAAACTTCCATCCAGTTTTACACTCTTTATTAATCCCTTATTGTAACTTTGAATACGGTTCTAGCAAACTCCAGGGAGGTGTAGCTCAGAGGTGTCAGCACTTACTGTTTGGTCAGGATCATTCCTGTGTTTTTAGTGCCTAGCCTTAGAAATTTGATTGTGGTCTGGATTCATTGCAGAGTTACGGTGCTGAAGATAAACAACAGGGAATTTAATATGAGTCAAGAAGAATGGCAGATAAACTAAGTCTCTCTCCGTAGGGTGTCTCAGACATTTCAAAAGGTAGCACATCACAGTGACTCATATTTTATATAAAGAAATAAAAAACAAGGGCTGGAAAGAAAGATATGTAACTACACGGGATAAATCAAATGTAAGTGTTGTTTGATTACCTCAAACCTGGGTCTAGCACAGGGGAATTTGTTTCCTGGTGGTAACTTCATGGTGCCTTGGGAAGATGGGCTGTTCTGCATTTGCCAAGATTGCCTTGAGCAAGTGTGAATCTGAAAAAAAAAAAATCAGATCTTTGCTTTTTGCCATTTAAATTATTCTGGTACTAACGTACGTAGACATTAACAGGAAAACCATGCAAAAGATGACCTGGGTGGAGAGTACCATCATTTTTCTTTGGCAGAGCCAAGTGAGAGTATCCTGCTTTCCCCCGACTCTCTATAAAGGAGCACACAGAACGCCTTTGTCTCTCTTTGTTAGAGGAACCAAAAATACTCGTGCTAGATTAGTGAAAAAGGAGACTTAAAAGTTCGCAAGTTTGGTTCATGTAAGAACCTCAATGAAAATCACAGCTCCTGAGCAGCTTAGGTAAGAGGAAGCCCTGCTGAAAGTCTCCCAGCACCATACAACGTACAGTGCCTTCAACTGTTTTTGTGACAGTTTTTTCTTGCCCCTTCCCTCTGCCCCCCAACACCCCACCCCTCACCCAC
>NW_010226832.1:0-331 GCF_000690775.1 Eurypyga helias
CAGCAAGGCTCGAGTATTTTTCCCCTTCTTCCTGCGGAGGGAAGGAGGAGGGAGGCAGCCGGGGGGGCCCGGGGGCAGCTGACCGACGTTTGCTTCTCTAAAGCGCTAGCCCTAGGGTTTGTGGTTTAGGTCTTGCGGGCTGCTCAGGAATATTACTCAAGCTTTCCTCCTTTTAAAAAACTTTAATTTTCTTTTATTTTTTTCCCTTAAAAAAAAAAAAAGATTTCGCCCCATGCTCAGGGAAAGCTGCACCCCCGCGGTCCACCGGGTAGGGAAAAGGGATCTGCCGGGGCGCGCTCCCCAGGACGCTCTCCCACGGCCACGGACGCTC
>NW_010226833.1:0-609 GCF_000690775.1 Eurypyga helias
ATTCTATGATTTATGCAAACGTAGAAGAGGTCATAATTAGTTTTCAGCTAAACCTTTAGGATTTTTTTTGGAGATATTTTCTTGTCACATCGGTGAAAAATTGCACTCTGCTTAGCTCTTTAATTTTTCTTGATTTGCCTGCCCTTCCTGTTTTGATCCTTTACAGGTTTTGCCTGTTCCCAGCTCGGTATTTGATTTATTTCATTTGTTGGCATAGAGAGTAACACTGACAATATACTGTCGTTGGAATTACTCCTACTCTAGCTGGGGTGATAGATGGCCGGGGTCGTGTCATGCCTGCTATTTGGAATTCTTTTGATTATACTCGGGGTTCAAGTGTACGAAGAAGTGCACTGGGACTTGGTTTTCAGCTTTACTGGGGAACAGCTGATGTGCGCTCACTGCCTGTCAACGTGGTCTTGCCTGTGATAAACACAGGGTAAGAATCTCCTTGGGAGCAGTTCTCACAGAGCAGAGGATATTGTAAAGTCATGTCCTACCCTGCTTTGTGGTAGTTCATTCCTTTTCCTTCCTTACAAGGTTATTTCTGTAGTGATCACAGAATTAGTTGTTTCACATGGATCTAGAATCCTCGAGACTTGCTTACAC
>NW_010226834.1:0-214 GCF_000690775.1 Eurypyga helias
GGCGCGTAGGCCACCACCGACAAGGTGACCAGGAGCCGTGCCGTGCCGTGCGCGTTGGCTGCGGTGCACAGGTACTGCCCGCGGTCCCCCAGGCCCGCCCGGGCGATGGACAGCGTGCCGTTGGCAAACACCGTCCACCTGCCGTCGCCTCGGCTTTCCGGAGCATCAGTCCCTACGGAAGGAAGGGGACAAGAGCGCAGCACGTCAGAACCCC
>NW_010226834.1:253-880 GCF_000690775.1 Eurypyga helias
GTCCTGGTTGTCTTTGCCCAAATAACCAAGTCAGTAGTGATAAGGGGGAAGGAAACGAGGGTGTTTTGTATCTAGAGTGGCAAAGCTTTGATGTGACCCCAAAACTCGTTCCTGAGTGGAGACAAGCCTGGAAAGAGCAGAAGCGGCCTTGCACATCCAAGCCCGCTGTGGCACAGGTTTCACCTGAGGTGGTTTGTTACCACAGGCAGGTTTTTCTTTGCACGCGGCTCCCTGTCCTGAACGGCAGGAGACGTGCAGTGGCTGTTGAAATCCTCTTGCAATAAGCAGAGATACGGTTAAATATGGATTATGTACTGCCTTGGTCTGTCTGCTTCCCTATGAGCTGCGTCCTAACTGTGTGCTGGGACAGCTTTCTCGCTGCTGTCCCCGTAGCAGAAGGTAACTCCTAGAGAGGTGGGTCACGCTTACCTGACGGTACCTTGGTCCACTCCACAGTTGGGCGGGGGTTGCCGGTAGCTTCGCAAGGAATGAAAGCGTCTGAACTCGCCAGCACAGTGAAAGCAGCTAATTTCCCTCCGCTTATTCTGGGCTTCGCAAAACGGTTTCTGCCTAAAGGGTCTGGGGGGGTGGTGGGAGTTTGCTGACCTCGTCTCTTTGCGGACCAGC
>NW_010226834.1:901-1638 GCF_000690775.1 Eurypyga helias
CTTCCCCACGGGGGGGCATATGGAGTCGCTGTCTGGGAAGGTGTCGCTGTGGTGATGGTTCGTGTGTTGCCTCTCGCTGTGGCTGTAGCCGGGGGCTTCTGCCGGAATCTGCTGTCCCCCCGCGGCGGCCTGGTCCTGGCAGCGTGTGCAGGCGGCACAAGCGCCGCGGGGGCTGGCAGTGGGGTGGGATGCTGAGCACTGGGAGCGGTGATGCCTCTGGCTGCCGCGGGAGCACTCGCCTCGGTTCCTGCTGGGAGGGTGGGCCGTGCCGCCTGGTTCCCTTGGATAACTCTCTCTCCCGAAGCCGTTGTGGTGACTTTGGTGTGGTGAGCGGGTGCTGACCCAGATGTGGGGCAGAGCAGGGCAGGCTGTGTGCTTACGGTGCTGACGTCTGTCACCACGTCTGCGCGTGCACTCCCCATCCGTGGTGCGGGCACGTCTGTCACCACAGCTGTGTGTGCGCTCCCCATCTGTGGTGTGGGCACATCTGTCACCACATCTGTGCGTGCACTCTCAATCCATGGTGCGGGCATGTCTGTCACCATGTCTGCACGTGCACTCCCCATCCGTGCTGCGGGCACGTCTGTCACCTCAGCTGCACGTGCACTCCCCATCTGTGGTGCGGGCACATCTGTCACCACAGCTGTGTGTGCACTCCCCATCCATGGTGTGGGCACATCTGTCACCACAGCTGTGTGTGCACTCCCCATCCGTGGTGCGGGCACGTCTGTCACCAC
>NW_010226835.1:0-334 GCF_000690775.1 Eurypyga helias
CTCCCGGCCAGCGCCCAGCCGATGAGGAGGCTTTTCCGCATGTTGGCCACCCGCCCCGCACCATAGGTCTTGCCGTCGTGTCGCGCCACCACGGCGTTTTGACTGAATTTGATGGTTTCGGCTCTTTTTTTGGGCCGGGCGACTTTGGCCAAGAAGGTGCCGGTGATGAAGATCTCCAGGATGGTGGTGAGCACCAGCTGGGCGGTCGTGTCGCGCCACCACGGCGTTTTGACTGAATTTGATGGTTTCGGCTCTTTTTTTGGGCCGGGCGACTTTGGCCAAGAAGGTGCCGGTGATGAAGATCTCCAGGATGGTGGTGAGCACCAGCTGGGCG
>NW_010226836.1:0-9069 GCF_000690775.1 Eurypyga helias
TATGATTTATTTCTTACTTAATAGAAACAAGTCTTCCTTTGGTATCCTTTCTGTTATTTCAGCATTTTTTTTTTAAATTACTTTTTTAATTGATTTTTAAAATCAATTAGTTTTTTAGGGTTGAACTGGGCCAAGAGCTGAAGCATTTGACAGCTTTTGGGAAAGCTCTCTGCAAGGTTTTACTGTTATGTCTCACCATATTACTTTGTCCATATTGGTGAGCTGCATTTTACCTTCTTCTATTACCCCTAAGCTTCTTGTTGAGTTGCATTATACAAGTTGTCTTGTATTAATCTGAGCAGAATTTGTCTTATTTTTTATGAATGCATAGCACTTGCTGTGGTAAGGAAGTAAGTAGATATTTGTACTTATTCTTTATGGCTTGAGGGAATAGAGTTTAAAACAGCTAGTAGATTTTTTTTTTCTTTCTTTACTTGGCTATTAGTCACTATATTTTTTCCCCCTTTATCTCTTTTAAGTCAAGTCTCAGCATTTTATTTTGTTTGAATTAATGTTGTTGTGTATTAATGTTAATTAAAGGGATTATCAGAAGTCAAACTGCAGGGCAGTATCAGTTGCTCTTGTATTTTGCCACTGTTTCTTATAAATTCCTATTTTTTTGAAGTAAGACTGTGGCCTGCAATATAGCTTCATTAAGGCTGATGTTTCAGTCTCCCAGCTCAGCCTGAAAAAACCCACAAACCAAAACAATCCACCCCACCACCTATTTCCCACTTGTTTTCTTCTCTAGCACTCTTTTTCCTTCATTTCGTGCTGACCCTGTCAAGATTTCCTTCCTCCCCTGCTCTCCCTGAAGAAATGGGTTTTGGTAGCTCCATGAGGATGTGTGTAGCTGGTGGGTAGGACCTTGTGGGCGTATGAGAAAGCCCAGTTTAGCCAGATTTTTGTGTCAGATGCTCACAGTTGGCAGTTGCGTGAATCTTTTGAGTTAGGGTGGAAGAGTATGAGGACTGAAGAATAACTTTGAGGAACTGATGCCAGCCTTCTTTACGTCTCTCTCTGATGTTTGCCTTTCTGCTCATCAACAGCGTGAGATGTTTTTTTCTCTCTTTCCTTCCTCCTCCCCCTTTCCTGTTTCCCTCCCTCAGCCACCACATCCTTCCTAGTGCTGCTTATCACTAAGATTTCTCTTCTCTCTCTCTCAGTTCTCACTCTGCTCCATATGATTAAGCACCTGGAACACTTCCAGACTGATGACTGCAGAGTTTTGCAATGAAACTCCTTGGGGATTTCCTGCAGCAAGGCTGCCTCTGGAAATGCACTGCTCCAAAGGAGTCAGGCTCTGTCTACCCTAATGCCCGTCTTTGTATGGGTTTTGAAAGCTCTTGGCCTGTTAAATGCATTGGTGCTGTCCAAATGGCAGCACCAACCTGCATGAGGTCTCGTAGTATAAATGTGTTTAATTGTTACAATCTCAACAAAGTCCTTCCTGTAGAAAACAACTCTCCTCCTTTCTGCTGAAGTGTGCAGACGCTGAACTGCTGGACACTCTGCTACCACTGACACATGAGATTCTGCTTTTTGTGGGTTAGCCTGAAACAAAAGTTGCACCTACCACCATGCTTAAATTGCACAGGTTTCTAAACTCCGTATTATTTGAAATTTGGGTGTGAATGGCCCAACCGACGTTCATCTTAGCTTCAAACTGTAAAAAAATCAAGTCACTTTTGGTAGATGTCACTGCTACAACATTGTGTTGCTTAATTGCTATGTTAAGGTCACAATTGCTACATCTGCTTCTACATTAACTCTTTGTGAAATGAATGGTGGAGGGCAATTATTGTGCTAATTAAAGTTTCACTTAGGAGAGCATATGTGAAGATGCCTTACTGGATAGAAAAATACCATGTGATAGATGTGGGAGCTTCTTCAAGCACATTGTTCTGAGCTTTTAGACTGCAAGGTGTCCTCAAAAGCTCTGCTTTTGGTTACTTTATCTTTCCCTCGAGGCTGTGTATGCTGATAAAGCGTATCAATAAAGCCAGCCTTTCTTTGCCAAGAAGCTTTTTCCAGGCGTTTTATAGCCTTTTAACATAAAGCTGGTAGGAACATCGACTGCTGGCTGAAGACCATCGGAATGAAAAGACAGTTGAATTCAGAAAGGATATTTATCTTCAGCTAATTCAAACATTTACAAGTATAATAGAATTGGAAGAGGATCTAGAAAATTAAAAAGAAGGAAGAGAGACTCTTTACTTCCCTCTTGGTGAGGGTCCGAAGGAGCTATCAATCAATGGAAAACACATTTTCATTTTTCACTTGGCCAGGTTCTCGTTATCTTGCCTTCAAGTGCAAAGAAGAGAACAAAGAGGGCAAAGGAATCTTCTCCTGAAGCCCTGTGTTGGCATACCAGTAACATGCATTGCTGTGACAGAGCCCCTGGTCAGTCAGAGAATGGAAATACATTAGAAAATGTCCCTTGTATTAGAAAAAGTGCCTGGTACACTCTGTACAGCATGACTTCACTTGGTGTCTCTATGGAGATTTCTGACAGTTTCTTACGGGTTGCCAAAAGTCTTGCCACTAAATCAGCATTTCAGCCATGCCTAAGCCTCATGTGGCCATGCCTGCTGTGGTTCAACACCTCTGACCTAAGCAACCTGTCATTAAAGGAGATAATGGAATTAAGATAATTTTTTTTAACAAACCGTAGTTCAAATTTATCGAAATTTCTTTTTTATCCCAGTCTCCTACCTGTCCTTATACCCTGTCCATCTATTCCTTTCCCTTGTGTCCATCCTCCTCGTAAGGCGTGTATTTTTACCTCTGTTATCTTTTATCTTCCTCTTCCCAGAGTCCTCTTTTGTCCTCCCTGACCTATCTTCCCACTTAAAATACTTTCTTCCTGGCCTCATGGAGCATCACCATGGTGACCACATGATGTCATTGCACTGGGAACAGTTGCCTAGGAAACCACATGATGTCATTGCACTGGAGACAGTTGCCATGGTTACTGAGTTGGCTGAGGTAACTGGGAAAAAAGGGCTTGTCATCTGACCAGTGTCAGGAAATGTTCCCACTAATGGGAATAAAGAAGACATTTTTATTTATATTTTCATGTTCTGGGCAGGGGGGGAGCTGCCTGTGGTTCAAAGACCCTGTTTCTTTTTCTGCTATAAGGTGCTCGGTTTGGGCTGCTTTCCCTTGGTCCGTGTGATCTTCCTTGGCTGCTTCTACTGTTGAGTGTTACCGTGAACATCAGGTCCCAGTAAAAGGGGAAAAGCTACGTCGTCCCGTGGTTCTGTGTCAGATGGGTTCCCACCTTCTATTGCTGTTTGATTTTTCCTGTTTGGTTCCTTCTGTTTCTGTGATAAATAGCCCACCCGGTTATCATCCCAGGAGCTGTCAGAGGTACAGCGACAGGGAATGTCACACACCTGAGCTGGCTTCGTCTGCACCACGCTCTGCCTGTCTGTAATTTCTTTTCCACTTCTTCCCTGCCTTTCCCGATTTCTGTTTCATCCTTGCTGGAATGTACCTGTCTTGTTTCAATAATTCCAGGAGTTCCAAGAAATGTGCAATGTGAAAGGTGAAGCAGAGGTTAAATAAAAAGTAGGAAGCAGCTATTCAAGGCCAAGAAGGGTATGCAAGGACAAGTTTGTTAGCCTTTACGGAGTGCAGAGAACAGTGCATAAGGGTGTGTGAGGTTAACCCTGATTCCTGTAAGGATGTGGGAATGCAAATAGTGGTGAGAACTGTGTGTCTAATCCTTCTGTGTCTGTGATGTGCAGATCTGTACCTCTGGCTGAGTGTTGTGTATTTATATAAACCCACATGTAATTGCTCTATGGATAAAAAAGGTTTTATAAGAATGGCTTTTCTAGACTTTCTGCAGTTTGAGTGAGTTACTTGTCTAAGGTACATTAGACAAATTATGCACATGTGAGAGTGACCATCTCCACATACTAAATACGGAGTCTTTGCTCTCGGTACCCACGGAGATGCTCTGGAGTTCACTACAAACTGTAGTTGCACACTTGCCATTAGTTAATGGTGAAATGGGCACTTCTCTGACACCACCCACCCCCATGTATGGTGATCCCTGAGCTGAAAATCAAAGTTTGGGTTGAGAACCTCACAATTATTGTGGAGCTAAAGCAAGAAGGCTATCAAAGAAGCTATGGAGGGTGTGGGTGGCAGGCCACATACCTGAGGACGGGGGAGTTTTGCAGTTCCTGAAATACTGGTTGAAATCCAGAGCTCCTGAAATGTGGGGAGGAGGTTGGGAGGAAGGGGGGGTAGCATCTCAATGCTGGGAGAAGTGGGTGAAGAGTTGGGAAGGGAGAATGTAACGTCACTGGGTGGGGAGTAGAATGTCCAAACTTGGGTAGGGGGTTTTGATGTTTGTGGTGAAGTGATAAAAACCTTTTAACAAGAGTTTGATTTTCAATTCCCTTCCTCATACTTTAAGAACACTCATTGTCTAACTGCTTATTTGTTGTGTGCTGCACAAAGGAACCTCAGCCTCTGTGCCGAGTAACTGTAAAAGGAACTTTTACAGATGTGCCTCACATCTGTACCGAGGGAGGGCTGCAGGAAACACTTGTGAAGATCAGATGGTGAGGAGGCAGAACAGCTGGTGGAGGTGGGAAGCAGCAGCCAGTCAGTGTTGAGGGCTCCTAACAGATGTGAATAACGGCTGGCCTGTGTCTCAGCCCGCATGCAAGCTCTTACCTTCTCACGGGGTAAGTGTGTAGTGCTGCTTGTGGTCAGGCTGCTAGGCTCATGTTGAGCTAAGGGCTCTTCCTCACTGCCCACTCTGTGCCAGCGAGCTTCCAACTTCCCTGGGCTCTAATGGACTGGAGTGATCTTACAGGTACTGGTATGGGTAGTGACCACTTGTGTTGCTTTTCCTGTAAGTGACCTTGAGAGTGACCCCTCAGCTTGAGTTTGGTTTGTTTCAGCACTGCACCTGGCAACTTGGGTTTTTTGTATTTAAGTACATCTTAAACTTTTACATTGGGATCACATTTATTGGTAAAATAGGTGAAAGCAAAAAGCTGGACTGTGTTTGTTTAACTGTCAGGGAGGTATGGGACTAGGATGATTGAGTTTATGTTTTTTTTGATAAATTTAACCTGGAATCCGCAGTCAGGTTCACGATTCAGATTCCAGCTACCTGCCTCTGATCTTTCAGGATTTTGTAAATACTGAAATAAAACCTGTGTGCTGTGATACAGCAATACTGGAGATCATACTGATAACTGATAGATTGGTTTTGCACCGTTGTCACCCACTTGGTGTATCTACGTGGTCAAATTCTGTGTGTGTAGGGGAGGCAGCATGTGGTGCTGCCGGAGAGGCAATCCTGCACCTATGTGAGCTCATCGTTTGCTGACTAATGCTCCCATCTACTGGAGAACTTCATTCTCGCAGTCTTCCCTCTACTGTACTCTCAGATCCAACGTCTTGTTAACTAAACCCCAAAAGATTTATTAATTATGAATTATTATATTGAAAATAGTTGCTCTGTGATATTAAGTCGCTAACACAAAATGCTTTCGTGGGCTCTGTAGCTTTACATTTGAAAGGTGTGTGATGGTCTGCCTATCTTGAATCCATACTCTAGAATACAGTACCTAAGACAGTCGTAGGATAAATTAAAATACAGAACCTACAAACATCTTCCTAGTGGGCGATTTTGTGACTCCTGGCACAAAACAGGGTTTCCAGTAAGAGACTTCAGAGGCTGTAGGACTGCCCCTTTGCACTTCATGAGCAAGCAGGGCGGGGGCAGATATCGGCTGAGTCATGATGGATTTTAGTACCGGGTCCAGAGAAGTGCACTCAGCGTTACTTACACTGCTGCAGTCCACTGGGGCATTTGCCTGTGCTCCCCGGGCATCGCTGCTGAAGGCAGTGAGTCCTGCTGTAGCCGTGATTGGCTTCTGGTTTTCTTATTAGCATCACCCTCGTCTTTGAGCACCTTGAAGCGTCTGATTAGAGATTTTTGGTATAAACTTGTTTCTAGAGACACGTACCCGTAGCCAGCTACTAGTGCTTCCCAGCCTGCCTTTCGCTCTTTAATGAGTGATTCTTCTCAGTCTTTCCTGCAAATCCATTGAATGGTTGCTCTATCCTTTTGTTATTTATTATTCTTGTTAGGTTTTGTAGGAAAAGTGTACAGGTAAAAATACTGCCCCAAACCATAAAATTTACCGAGACTAAATAGGTTTTGCTCTGTGTTACTGTTATTTATGACAGTGTTGTTAAAAGTAATATTATCAGAGCACCTTTGGACTCGATACAGTGGCATTACAAATAAATATAACATGCTTATATATCAGTCGTAAATTTATGCATAAGGTAAATACAAAATTTATCAGCTTTACATAAGACTATGTACTAGCTAAAGGAATAATTTTGGAAGAATTTATACAAACGTTTGTGTACAGTGTAATGTTATATGAAGATAACAGTTATATTCATTTACTTTTAAATAACTGTTTATTAAAGATATTTACTTATATTTGCATAAATAAACAATACTTAGTACAGTCTCTTTGTAAAAAGGACATCAGAGCACCTTGCCCCTGCCCACCTGCAATCTGTGCAATTCTGTGCCCTTTGGGATCATTATTACACCGAGATAAGTATCTTCAATTGTTCATGTGAAAGGTTGACATGCTCCCCGTGTTGGCCTTTAGTAACTTACTACGTCGAATGCATCAGTTTTTGATTGTTATATTACCATTAAGCTTCTTGAAATACCTGTGCTGGATAAGGTGCTATGTTGTTTGGGTGCTTAAATTATACAGTAACCATGCCAAGTGCTCTGTGGTTTGAGGCAGGGAGTTGGAGCCATATTCAAAAAACCAAAGCACAGGAATGGAATTTAGGGGCTTAATATTTTTTAAATTATGAGAATGGTAAGAAGTATAGACTTTAGATTTGCATTGGTTTTTCTACTGTTAAGGAAAAATAATTCATGGAGTCATCCATTGATAGTGTTTTATAAGTAAGTGGATCTTTGTGGGGATGCCTCGGTGCCTTTTTGAAAAGGAACAGCTCAGTACTTCTAGGCAGCACGTATTCTGCCCTGAGTGTTGAGAATGTGGGGAAATAAATCTGTGAATGGTAGGAACACTACAGCTTACCTCCAAAACTCATAATTTGTGTGGACAAATAGTCGTGTTTACCTCAGCAGCCATCAGAAGTTACCTTTGAGTAGGAGTAACTGAGCTGGGCGTGCAGATTAAGAAATTACGATGAGCCCAGAGACAAAAACTTAGGCATTTATTGTCTTCCTTGTGGTGTTGCTTCATTTGCAGGAGCTGCAATATCTGAAACTGCCATTGGTACTCATCTAATGAAAAGGATTTCTTTTGAATTAAAAAAAAAATGCTGTCAGTCTGTCATAATATATATGCAAATAAGGGCAGATGAAGTGCTTTTGTTTGAATGACCATGCAGGAGCACATTCCAGTGCTGATGTGCGTGCTTTCATCCCTAGAGTGCTTTGGCTGTCAGTATCTTTATGGCTTACATACCATCTAGAGCCTTAGCGGGCTGTAACTCCCGCAAGCAAGTCTGTCCACTGCGGGCTTTTATTTCCTTCTGCTGCCTTTGGGCTGAGATGGAGCTACTTGCTGTCTCGTTAACAGATGTGTGTGCTCCGGCTCCTGCAGAGAGTTTTCTCGGACGGTTATTAATGATTTAGTATTTAGTCAGTTGACAACTTCTCATTTTCATTAGGAATCTACTTAGAGTGGCCTCAGTTGCTCTTGGGTGACGTCGCTGTACCTTTGGACAGTGCCATATCCCAGGGAGATGATGTTTTCCTATGTCCTTCACCTTCTAGGATTGTAAGCAGAGGGATGTTGGGATGTTGTGTCGATGGACGTGATGCAAATCGTAAGTGGGCATCAGATTTTAGAACCAGTTCCCTCACAGATGAAGAACATGAATACAAAATTGTTGCACCATAGTTGTCGTGAGCAGATTCACAAAACCTGATGGCTGATTTTTCATTGGATAAAGTAACAGGCAGAAAACGTTTCAGGTTTTCCCTGAAAGATAAATTTGTACCATGTTAAGCACAGTGTGATGCGCCTTGAATTTGGAGATAATATTGGTTATCTTAAAGGAAGAAAACCACGTATGTACAGGGGGAAGGGAGGGTAGGTGTTGATTTGAGCAGTTGAGTCTCAGGGAAATGAATGTACAATTCAGTTCCTGGCGAAGGAGATTGCAGCTGGTTGTTCACACTGCCTCCTACTTTCTACCTTTGTGTCACTGATGGCGCAGAGAGCAATTCTGTTCCAAGGTGGCAAGTTGCTGTGCGTTGGCTGCTTTGTCAAACGGGGAATAATGACTTCTTTCCAGCGGTTGAATGATGCAGTGATGGCAACATTCACTGGCGAAACTGTGCCTGCCACAAGCTCTACGGAAGTCGCCTTCTCTAGGCTTTTGTGATGCTCTGTTGTGGGGTGTCGACATTGGTTCTGAGTATCGTTCTACTGCATCTTGTGAAGTAGCAAGCAGAGGCAATTTCACTCAACATTCTTGGTGTTTAGCTCTGCCCAGCTTGGTGCAGTGGCAGTCGGGTGTCTTGATGACACCCACCTTGCCTGGTGTGAAGTGACTGAACATAGGAGAGAAATTAAACATTCTGGGACATAAATCAAAAACCAGACGAGAAATTAAACAGGGTTGTCTGTTTACACAAGCTTGCCTGAGGTAACTTGCCACCTTCTTTTCTTCCCTATGCAGCCTGTAGTGGTTCAGTGCACACCTTATTAATTTCAATTCTGTTCAATAAGGTTTGTAGAGATGTCTCTCATACTAATTGTTCCATTGTATATTTTGGTGCTACTTCCACCTTCTTTTTTCCTCCCTATCTATTAGATCTTGTTTCCATGTGCTTAATAATCTCTTCGTTGTGTTTCTTGGTTCAGATGGAACTATGGAGCACCCTTTTTCTATGCTTGGAATTGTTTCATTCTGAAGTTTCCAATTGCTTTAGATGAACAAGCCAAACAGAGGAATGCCAGTTGCAGCAATGGGAAGAGGTGAGTTTCTCGTTCTGGGACATAAATCAAAAACCAG
>NW_010226837.1:0-2575 GCF_000690775.1 Eurypyga helias
TATATATATATATATACATCTTATAATATGTTCCATTAAATGCTACAAATAGAAAAAGGTAAAGACATGTGAAGTAAAAAACTTGGAGCATGGATCTCTCCCCACCCCAGCCCTGCCCCAGTCAGGTTGAACGCTGTGCCTTTCACCTTGCTCTGCTGAATCAATTGAGATTCTGTGGGAGAAGAAATGTCTGTCCTGGGTCAAACTTAGACACTAGTGCACTTTCTAAGGTCAGACAACTCTTTTCAACAGGACTCAAATGCTAGCTGTGCAGCTATGAATTTTACCGTTTGACTGATAATGACACAATTTGTAACAGTGAAATTAATAACATTGTAGCCTGTCCAAGTTCTCAAACTGTAATAAAAACTACTTTACTGAATAGCTGTGTTTCTAAACTAAAGAAAATACATTCTGTTCAGAACATGTTGCAAAGGTATTTTGTTCATGGTTTTGCTGTCTCTCAGTAAGATTGAAGGCAAACCCATTTTCTTACAAATGGAGTTACATGGCATGGGGTGTTTTTCTCTCTTGCTTCTGTCATTCCTCATTTGCACCAGAAATCTTATTTCCATTTCTTTCAATTCAGTAGGACAGTGTTATTTATTATTTTACTTCCTGCCCATTATTATTCCACTCTGCAGAATAGATTACAGTTGCTGGCTGAATTATTTTTTCCTCTGGGAACAGAGGAAATCTTTATAAAAAGAAAGTGTTTAGTAAGCTTATCTGCTGGTCCTTTCAGTGCTGAGATTCAGGCAAGACCTAGCTAGCAATTCCAGACTCTTCTTGTTGGCCTTTATTTCCACTGAATGTACTGACAGCCGAGTCAGGAGTGCATTTCATCCATTAGATGCAGCTGAGGTAATGTATATTTTTATGTAACACTCTGAAAGTATTTCTGATTTTGAGTACTTTATCCTCAGTAACAGAAGTTTTTGTGAGATTAGCATTTTTTTTTTTTTTTAACAAAGATGTTCTTTGTCATCTTATTTTGAACAGAGAAGCACAATTATATCACTTTTTTTTTTTATTTTCGGATTATATCACAGGAGATAAAAATGGTGAACTCCAGTTAAAAAGCCTTGGAAATTTTAAGTTAGGAGCCAGCTGTGCTATCCGTGTGGAGGTAGTGTATTGGGGACAGATCTTTTGAAAAGAGGCTTGAATATCTGAGTTAATGCAGCATTCACCTTAGTGTGCAGGGATAGGAAGAAAGCTACTGTTATCAAAGATTTATATCAGATATCCATTTTTGTTGTAGCTATCTGCTCCCTGGGTGTAATTCAAGTCTGGGTTATGACTCTGGTTAGGGTTAAGATCTGAGGGAAGAAGATATGAAGGACAAATATTCTGTGTGATTCTCCTTAGCTAACACAGATAGATAAGTTTATCATTAGGACTCACTGCCTTAGGTTGCATTTTGCTGTACATGCTGCCTATGTAGTTGTAATTACAGCTTTGATTTCATACCCTGATCATGGCTAGACACTGAAGGGCTCTGAAATTAGGAGAAGATTCATTGGGTCTAAATCTTGCCACATCTTTCAATACATGGGTGCATAGTCACTGCTTGAAATAAAGGCCAGGGCTTAGGTTATGGAAGGGCTTAGGTTTCCTGCAGTTAAGGAGCCCATTTCATTGCTGGGTGCTTGTGAGCTCTACAGTTAGTAAATTTTCTTACCTCAGTTGACATCTATGTTGTTTCTTACATTTATTTTCAGGATGTTACTGTTCACTGTACTGATATGACACTGGTTAGGGTTACAATGAAAGTAAGATTAGAACAGCTAAATACAGAAGAAACAACTTAATACTATTCGAGGCTGCATCATCGTGAGAATTGTGAATGTATTAAATGAAAGTAAAATCCTATTTTTCACTATATTGATGAGGTTGTTGGCTCTACATTTTTTATGGCAAGGGTTTTAGAATTTAAAGATTGAGGATCCCATGCTATTCATGGATTCTGCAAGGCCCTCAGTGTTTGGCTAAGTTCTAACTTGGATTTAGGAGAGAATACAGGTATGCAGATCTGGATTATGATACAAAATAGTGTTAAGGATCAGGGCTAGGAAATAGAGGGGGCTGTCTCATACTGTTTTAGGACAAAACTTTAATCTACATTTCATTTTATTAATAAAGATAAGGTCAGAATTTCAGTTTTGGACTAAATATTGTGCAATTAGTTTACATTGTATGTAGAAAACCCCTCAGAAACAGAAAAAAAGACTATTGCGAATTATCATCAAAGCCTTCTATTTCTACTGTAGCATGGTAGCCTAAGACATTATCTTTCATGTTTAGGAGTACTTTTTTTTTTACCAGATGTCATTGGGTCTGGAAAGTGAGGAAATGGGCTGTGCCAAAAATGGTTAATGTCTTATGCTAAGCTTTGTTGTAGGCTAGTATCACCTGTTTATAATTCTAGATGGATTAGCGTTTGGTGTGCTGGGTTCAGTCAGGAAAGAGTTAACCCTCTTTACCGTGGCTGCTATGAAGCTGTGTTCTTGGATGCAGACAGCAGCACTGATAAAGTCTTAGCTGTCCCTGGGGAATGCCTGCACTAAATTCA
>NW_010226838.1:0-217 GCF_000690775.1 Eurypyga helias
CCCACAGTGGGGGTCTCCCTGCCAAGCCCTTCGCTCCTTGGGGCTCCCACGCCATTTCAGAGGGGGACTGGGCTCTGTGGCTGCTGGCACCCAGCCCCCGGGGCAGACAGGAGGCAGAGCCCCTGCGGGGGGCTGTCAGGGAGCAGCCTGGGCACGGAGAAGCCGCCGAATGTTCATGGTTTCCACTGCAGGAAGAGCTGCCAGGGGGTGGAGCAGG
>NW_010226838.1:305-1314 GCF_000690775.1 Eurypyga helias
CCCTCGCCCCCCCCGGCCGTGGGGTCACGCTGCCCCGGGCATCCCCTCTGTCCCCGCGGGAAGCCAGCCCCCGGGGCCAACACACCCACCTTCCCTCTGCAGGGAGGGAGCACCCCCGTGTCTGCAGCAGAGCCGGGGCAGGGGGGACCTCGCACTGCCCCTCGTCACCCCGCCTCTGAGCACTGGAGAGCCAGGCTCCCTTCCCGCCCGGACCCCCAGGCGGGCTGAGCACGTTCGGAGCTGCTCCCAGCACAGCATTAATTCCCTACGGAGCTTTTCCTTCACCCCCAGTTCTCTGTTTGGAAATCGTGCAGCTCCTTTGTGCACAGAGGAATACACCCAGCAGTGCCTGCTCCGAGCAGGAGTGGTGCACTCCGCAGTCACCTAACCAGCTCCAAAATACGTGGGATGGCCGCAGGCACCTGGCTGGCGGTGTTTGCCGCAGGCTGTCCTGGCTGGCTTTCAGCACAGCCGCGCTTGCCAGCGCTGGCTCTGCCTGCGGGGGAGAAAAGCTAATCCAGCTCCAGTGCGGGCCCAGCCTTTCTGAACCCCGGTGGGACCCAGGGAGGGGTCCCCAGGGAACAGCGGTGCGGGGCAGGAGGGTGCTCGTGTTCCTGGTGTCATCGAGTCTTCCAGTATCAATGGTCTGTGGTCCGCCCTGCGCTCATTCCTCCTGCGAGCCGGGGCCGGTGAGCTCCACCGTCGGCTCCGACCAGCTCCTGCTGCACTGTTACTTGAATAAAGGAAGGATTTGCCCCTTCTCTCCATAAATATTCCAGTAGCAAAATGTATTGAAATGTGAAGACTAAATTACATGTACTAATTAAAAAGCATTATGCAAAGAATTAAAAGAGCATGTAAATTAATTTTCTATCTATGCATGGGATGCATACTGTATATTTTATTAAAGCCCTAAGTGACCCGCTTCGGAGGCTGGTTTTGTGTTTTGTGGAAGCTCGGTGTGTCCGTGTCTGTGCCGGTGCCCGTGTCCGTGCCCGTGCCCATGTCC
>NW_010226839.1:0-227 GCF_000690775.1 Eurypyga helias
AGGAACCAGGAGCTCAAGGATGCCACTAATAAATGCTTTTCATGGTGATAATAGGGATTTTCATGCAATCCCTATTATGGTAGAGTTTTCTTTATTGAATCCAGGTTTAATTTCGTTGTTGTTATTTCTGCCTATAATTTTCCTACATGACCCTTTTGATTTGTCCCACTACATCTCAGCCATGACTTTTCTTCGTCTCAGCTGGAGACCATAAACACTGACGCAGA
>NW_010226839.1:300-525 GCF_000690775.1 Eurypyga helias
CTGATGTCTAGAAGAACTAGGCCCCAAAAGGGCATATTGACCAATGGGTTTGGGAAAAACCCTCTTTGTCCATTCATGGCCTCTTAGAGCATAACACATGGTTTTAAACCTCCTCTCTGTGTGTCTCTAGTGACAGTGGAGATGGTGAGTGTCGTAGAGGGAGATACCCAGGGCTTTATCACATACAGCATGGCAGACAACAATCCATCAGGAATGGAATCTTGG
>NW_010226840.1:0-425 GCF_000690775.1 Eurypyga helias
ACTTCCCACTCTCGGAGCCGATCCACCATCTCCACCGAGTTCCAAGTCTCCGAACCCCTTTCCCAGGAGCTGAAGGGAATCAGGGGGCGGCATTCCCTGTCTGAGTACCCCATCCTGTGCCTTCCCCGCGCCCACCCTTTCCCGGGATTCCTTATCCCGAGGCAACGCTCGGGAGCGAGGGAACCGTCTCCTTCAGTCCACGGTTGAGTAAAACGCCCGGGACGAGGCCGGTAACAAACAGCGTTTTCCGGTGTCACCAAAACCAGGGAAAACGGAATTCAGCGAGGTGCCGGCGCCGGCGGAGAGGGAAAAGCAAGGAGGGAACAACCAACGCAGGGAATTCCGGCATCGAGCCGTTCCCTCTGGGATTTCTCCCCCAAAAAAAGGTCACTACAAGGGCCGAGTGAGGCGCAGAGCGCAGCGGC
>NW_010226840.1:559-830 GCF_000690775.1 Eurypyga helias
AAGACCGGCCCCCAGGCTCGGCGCAACCCGCCGCACTTGCTTCTTCCCGCCGGGAAGCGGAAAATCCCCGGGGAAAGACCTCCCGGAGGCAGCAGTGGAGCAAGATGACACCCCCAGCCGGGGGCTCACCCCGAGTTCACTTCCCAACGCGGCCAAATCCTTCCGAATTCCCCCTCTCCCTGCGCTCCCGTTTCTGACAAGGAAAAACACAGTGGGAAAAGCAGCGCCGGAGGCAGCGGCCCAGCGCCGGGCTCGCCCCCGCCCCACGGTT
>NW_010226841.1:0-839 GCF_000690775.1 Eurypyga helias
CAAACCATTCCCTGATTCTATGATCAGCCGGGGGCTGAGTCAGGTGGGGCAAGACCCTGAGTATCCCAAAAGCTGTCCCCCCTTGGGGAAGGTGTCTTGGTGCTGGCACTCTGCAAGGGAGGGACACGGTGTTTTGGGAAGGGGAGAGGCAGCCATCAGAGGGATCCCTCTGCCTTTCAGCCAGGGCTGTCCCACGTGGAATGCCAATTCCGGGCACCCAGGCAGTCCCCATGGGTGCCAGGGAGGTCCAGCCCAAAGCCAGCCTCCAAAACCTGCTTCTGTCTCGCCAGAGCTGTCAGAGACATCTCCTCTTTCCCCCCAGGGCTGCCCTCACAGGGATGGGCCTTGCACCTGGCGCCTTGCCCCATCCCGTTCGGAAGACACCGGGGGAGCTGCCTCTGCTGCTCTCAGGGATGTGCTGGAATATGTACCTCAGTGCTGGAGGTGGCGCTGGATGCCTCTGGAGGAACTGGACCGCTTGTGGGGAAAGGTGGCTGCAACAGCAGGAAAACATCATCCCTCAGCCTCTGCCAGAGACCCCTTTTTCCTCTGCTCTCCCCCAGCCCCTGCACCCACCCGATCCTGCACGTACCCACCCTTTCACCCTGTGCTGAGGTGTGGGCTGGGGCTGTAGGGTAGTAACTCAGGCTACGCCCGTGTTAGCAGACAACAGAGGTTTTCATATGCAGCCCCAGGACGGAGAAATAAGGGTTCTCGACCCCTCTGGGGGGTCACGGCCGCTCGACTGGCCCAGGCTGTGGCCCGAGCTTGCGCACACTTACTCTGGCTGGAGTCTCTCCTGCTGGGCTGCTGCTGCCACCTCCTCTGCTGGGAGAGGG
>NW_010226842.1:0-526 GCF_000690775.1 Eurypyga helias
CCCAGGGGTGCTATAGAGGCCATAAATGACCCCTCTTGCACCCAAGACAGACCTTAGGGAACACAGGGGTGATATAAAGCCCACAGGAGACCCACCCTCACAACCTAAAGGAGCCATAGGGAAACCGGGTGTGCTATAGAGGACATAGGAGACTCCCCCTTGCCATTGAGAGGAGCTATAGAGAAGCCAGGGGTTCTATGTAGGCCATGGGAGAAACCACTCGCACCTTAGAGGAGCTATAGGGACATCAGGGGTGCTTTAGAGGACATAGGAGATCCCCCCTCGCACCCTAGATGAGCTCTAGGGACCCCAGGGGTTTTATAAAGGGCACAAGAGACCTCCCTCAAACCCTAGAGGAGCTCTAGGGACACCAGGGGAGCTCTAGCAGACATAAGAGAAAACCTGTCCCACACAAAAGGAGATATAGGAACCCCGGGGGTGCTATAGAGCCTATACGAGACTCCCCTTGAACCCTAGATGAGATACAGGAACCCCAGGGGTGCTATAGAGGCCATAGGAGACCCAC
>NW_010226842.1:628-856 GCF_000690775.1 Eurypyga helias
GGCTATAGGAGACCCCCCCGTCGCACCTTAGAGGAGCTATAGGGACCCCCAGGGTGGTATAGATGCCATAGGAGACACCATTTCCCTCCCTAGGGGAGCTATAGGAACATCAGGGGTGCTATAGAGGTCACAGGATAACCCCTCTTCGCACCCTTAACAAGAATTAGGGACCCCAGGGGTGTTATAGCGGCCACAGGAGACCGTCCCTCGCACCCTAGAGGAGCTCTA
>NW_010226843.1:0-1477 GCF_000690775.1 Eurypyga helias
GGGGTGGAGGGTGTTGGGTTTTTTTAATAAACAGAAGGTTTTCTTACACTGAATTTTGTATCCCACCAAAACCAATCAAAATGCACAATTCCTTACCTGGTCTTATGGACAGGAATATTGCATTTAATAAAAAGATAATTTAAAAAAAAAAAAACAATTTTCACTGTAAAAACTGATTATCTCAATTCTTTGTCCTTTAAGCTGATACTTTCCTGTAAGTCACGCAAAAATCTCAACAGGCAGGAAAGACAATGAATCTTGATTGGAAAGACAAGGAGGCCAGTCAGTAAACTCAGATCACAATTAGCACCAGCTGTAACCCAAGTGAACTCCCCAATTTAATGGTTCACAGGAGAACACATACATACAGTAAAAGCTACCAACCAAATCAATTCACTCTCCTTCCCCCAGACTCCCCTCCTCCCCCAGGTCCTTCAGACAAAAGTCTATTTCCCTCCTTAGCTGTTAAAAATATTTTTAGAGCTCTTCAAATGCGGAAAGCAGAAAAGGAAGAAAAAAAAAAACAATAGACTTTGACACAAAAGCACCCTTCTCATTAGGGCTTTTTAAATAGCATTAGAGCTCATTGAATTTCATGCACTAATAACATTCCTACTCAATCCAAGGCAAACGAGTCAAATCTAAATCTATCAAATTTTACAAGCAAAGGAATATTGCCAAGTTCTAATATTTCTCCTGCATTCATTGTCAGAATGGGGTAGGGAGTCTCTTCCAAACTCCAGATTTCCTTTTTTCAAATCCCTTTTAAATCTACTCCTTCATGGTGATAAAAAAACAAAAGGAGAGTTAAAAAGGAAGCAAACTCTCAAGAGCAACATCTATACAGGCTTCTCAGATACACAGTGTTTTGGGATTGAAGCAGTCGTGAAGCTGGCTTTAGCACAGCAATCAGCCAGGATTTGAGATTAAAAAGTAGCTAAGATCCTACCAGACAAACCCCTTGGGCCGATGAAGCTGACTGTGACAGTAATCATGGAAACTTTTAGGTTGAAAAAGAGCTTTAAGATCATCAAGTCCAACTGTTAACCCAGCACTGCCAACTCCACCACTAAACCATGTCCTTAAGAGCCACATCTACAAATCTTTTAAATACCTTCAGGGACGGTGACAACCACCTCCCTGGGCAGCCCCTTCCAATGCCTGACAGCCCTTTCAGTGAAGAGTTTTTTCCTAATATCCAATCCAAACCTCACCTGACACACAACCTGAGGCCATTTCCTCTTGTCCTGTCACTTGGGAGAAGAGACCAACCCCCACCTCCCTGCACCCTCCTTTCAGGGAGCTGTAGAGAGCGATAAGGTCTCCCCTGAGCCTCCTCCAGGCTGAACACCCCCAGCTCCCTCAGCGGCTCCTCACAGGAACTGTGCTCCAGACCCTTCCAGAGCTCCGTTCCCTTCTCTGGACACGCTCCAGCATCTCAGTGTCTGAATTGGGCCCAACACTGACCCCAGGATTT
>NW_010226844.1:0-2997 GCF_000690775.1 Eurypyga helias
GCCAGGGAGCCGGATCCATGTCACTGGCTGCCAGCTGGACACAACACACGCGAGTGACACGTGGGGGAGACCTGTGCAGCTCGGGGAGGATTTGGGATGTTGATGCAGGCCCCAGGTTTGGTTTAGGATGTCAAACGTTGCCACGCACCTCCGAGCCCGGGCGCTGCTGATACCCCGGTGCTGAGAGCCAGCCGGTGCAGCAGCAGGGGAGGAAAGTGGGTTTGGGAAACTTTGTGTGGTGCAAGGGGACGGGGATTCCTTCTGACAGCCGGGAGAAGCATCCTGGCAGTGAGGGGGCTGGAGTCTGGCATGCCACGCTGCCATGGGGGGGCCTAGAAGGGACGGGGGGAATCAGTGTATTTAAGACCCTCGGATTTCCCTCCCCTTCACAAGAACTACGGCAGGGTTGTCAGGAGCACACCAGGTCTGTGAGCCATGCTGCCCTAACGCCACAGGGATGGGCCCCGGCCAGCCGTCAGTGGCTTCAGCAAACCCTCCAGCAGCAAACGAGCATCATTTCCCGCCTTAACGCCATGGGGCAGCCCAGCCCCACGGGAACAGCGTGTTCCTTCCTTCGGCTGCTGCCGGCGGCGTTGTCGACACCGAGAAAAAGGTGGCCTTGTCCGTGGTGGGGGTCAGTGTGTCCATCCGCCTTCCCAAGGGCAAGAGCTGCCTCGTTTTTCGGGGATGTTTCAATCCTTCCTCCTTCCTCACAGTCATTTTGGAACCGAAAAGCCTCCGCCCATCGCTGCATGTCACCTGACGGCACTGGGTCGTGGCAGTGCCGGGCACTGGTGGGACTTTCGGTCTGTGTCACCCGAGCGGGGCCGGCACTGGTGCAAGGCCGAGGCTGGATGGCACCTGCGTCCTCCTGAGCCCAGCCGAAGCCTGGGTTTGGCTCTGGAGGGGTGCGGGGCAATGCCATGGCTGGGCCCCGCGCTGCCATGGGGGTAGATAGATGAATTGTGTTTGCCCCCAGGGACCGTGCTGGGTGCTGGGGTGATGCTTGTCAGATGGGGGAAGGGGGTTAGTGGAGGCAAACCCCTTGCCCTCAGCATCCTGACGTGCCCGTGGTGCTCCAGTGGTCCCCAAGCCCCCGCATGGAGGGGTGCGGGGCAATGCCATGGCTGGGCCCCGCGCTGCCATGGGGGTAGATAGATGAATTGTGTTTGCCCCCAGGGACCGTGCTGGGTGCTGGGGTGATGCTTGTCAGATGGGGGAAGGGGGTTAGTGGAGGCAAACCCCTTGCCCTCAGCATCCTGACGTGCCCGTGGTGCTCCAGTGGTCCCCAAGCCCCCGCACCGCACGTGGTGCTCCAGTGGTCCCCAAGCCCCCGCAGCACCCGGTCCCCTTCGGGCTCTCCTTTCCCCTGCTTCCCAGCAAGCTCCTCCTGCTTTCCCCGCTCCCCGTCCTGCGTTGCCGGCCCCGCTCTGGTTTATACTGGTCAGTTGTTTAAACAACCTATAAAAAGCAGGTTCTGTCAACCCCGGCAGAAACCCCGGTAAACTTTGACTTTTCCCTCTGCCGGGCTCGGGATGCTGCTCGCCCCACGAGGCCCCAGCGCTGCCGTTCCCTGGGGACGGGTGAGAGCCAGGGCCACATCCCCAGCTGGGAGCAGGACAGCACCAGCCAGGGATGGATGCGGCCCACGGCGATCCCAGCACCACGTGTCCCTCCGGAACGGCTGGGCCTTCCACCGGCTCAAGCCTGTTGCCCTCCCAGCCCTGGCCAAGCAGTGTTTGGCCTGCCCCCTCCCCCCTGGGATTGTGCTGCTCCTGGCTCAGATTTTCCCCTCCCGGCCAAACTCGCTGCTTCTCCTTGTAAAAGATGGGATGGAAATTCTTCCTCCCACTTCAATCATTGTTTTTCTTCAACAAAACACTTTTTGGAAGCTGCCGAAAGCCAACAGCGGGTACTTGCTGGCCACTCTCTTCTCTCCCCCCATTTCTACCCAGCCAGCTCCAGTTTGCAGATTTACAACAAAATCCTCATGATTTGGTGAAAAAGGCGTTTTTCTCCGGTTTCCACATCGATTCTGCTTTATCCCCTGGGGATGGGAGGGGTGGGAGGATGAAATATAACTTGCTGGGGAGCTCAAAGACCCTGACCTGCGGTTATTAGGGGTGTGCTCCCCTAATACCCCCCCACCCCCGGGTTGATTTTAGAGTGAACTTGGTGGATTCAACATTTCTGGGATCATTTAGGGATGGAGAAGGATGTAAAGGTGTCAAAAGTACTGGGAACCCCTCTGTACCTCACCCAGCATCCCGAACCATGCCGGGGCTGCGGCGCGTGGAAAAACACACCACTCTCCAGGGGGTTCGCTTCGTCTCAGCGCGCTAATTAGGAGCTGGGATAGGAAGTTTACACGCTCCGGCGTGATGCAAATGACCACTAAAGATGTAGAGGATCTGGGCAGTTAATTATAAACCTCGTTGCACCCCAGGGGGTGACACCTCGCTGTGGGTGCTGGCGAAGGGAGAGTGGGGACGAGGGGTTGTGCCTGGGTGTGGAAGCGAGCCCGGTGCGTGCGAGCGAGCAGAGAGCCCGGGCTAAAGATAAGCACGCGTGGGAGGGAGCAGAAGCCGGCGGGATGCCAGGCAGCACGGGAGCCTCTGCCCGGCGCGGGCAGGGGAAAGACTCTCCTCTCTGAAAGCGTCTGAAAGGTTTTGAGGGCTCGAGCGCTTTGCTGGCGCTGGGTTTTGCTGGCCTGGTTTGTGACAGTGACGCTGAAGGGTGCTTCATCCCTGAAGCTGCGCCCCAGCCTGGCGACGCTCTCGGGGCTGTTTGTGCCAGGTGGGACCCGCTGGAGACGCAAGGAGGGGCTGTGGGGTTTCTCCAGGGCCGGCACCCCAGTCCTGCTCCCTCCTGGGGGAGGTCCCCGACCGCGAACCCTCCCTGGACCCCAGCGCTCTGCGGGCCAGGCTGCTCCCTGGATGCTGTCCCCGGCTGTGGGGACGAGGCTGGAGGATGCCACCTCGCGGGACCGGGGGACGG
>NW_010226845.1:0-15323 GCF_000690775.1 Eurypyga helias
CCAAACTGTGCTGTGATTCTATGATATTCTCTCTTCTTTCTCCATCTAAGATTGTGTGACATTTTTTCTGTGT
This sequence comes from Eurypyga helias, assembly GCF_000690775.1. Taxonomy (NCBI): domain Eukaryota; kingdom Metazoa; phylum Chordata; class Aves; order Eurypygiformes; family Eurypygidae; genus Eurypyga; species Eurypyga helias. The sequence continues at coordinate 74 of NW_010226845.1, forward strand.
AGGTGATTCTTTGAATGGAAAAATAGGTTTCAGTAAAGGTGCACCATGAGGGACTTTATTTCTCAATGTTTAACATTTTAATTGAAAAAAGCAAGAATCCCGATATACCTAACCCTAAATTTTTTGCTGTTCTTTATTTCATAATATCTATTTTTCAGACACTCTTTATCAATAGAAAATAAGTGTAATCCCTGATAACTGCAGGCTGCTACTAAGTTTTTTAAATGATACCAGCTTGAACTTCTTCCTGAAGTCTAGGAAACTAATTTCTCCAGCACAGGGATGTCAGCAGGCTGCCTCCTGAGATGGTCCTGGCAGCTCAGCATGGAGTCATCCCACCAAAAGAGCAAGACTTCTTCTGCCTTAATCCAAGCAGCTTTTCTACATCAACTGTTCCCGGTAAAATTGTTCATGCAGGCTTTCACCTTCAGGTACCAGACAGGGGTAATGTCAGTGTTTGACTGTGCTAGAATGTCATTTAACTCTTGGTAAACCACCCTGGGTGTCCCATCCCTGTTATCTGAAGAGAAGCTTGCTCCACCAGTGCTATTCCTGGTCTCCCCTGAGATGCTGCAGGTGCATTCTTGAGAGCAGCCTGCAGCCCTCCGGGGCCCTTGAGGAAACCATCTGTCTGTTAACAACAGCTAAAGACATGAGTGTTATCAACAGAGAACCTCGGCACAAATCCAGAACACAGCCGTGAACAAACCCAAACCACAGTCTCATACAGCTCCTGTGCGGAAAACTAACTCTGTCCCGAGTACAGCCGGCGCAGCATCCCAGCTCGACGTCTGCCTCTGGAACAGCAGGTATCCGCAGTGAGCGCTCTCCTTGGGCCGCTCTGATTACCGTGCTTATGAACGGGGTAAAAAGAAATAAAATAATTACCCCTAGGTGGAAAGCCCTCTTGGTTTCCATCCCGTTTCTGACTGTGCACGTGTGACGTGGTTTGCTGTAGAACAGGTCTCTGCATCGCACGGAGAGCGTTCTTTCATTTTGGCTGTGAACCCACGCTCCAGTGAAGAAATTCTCCTGTACCATTTACAATTTCACAGCTTCAGCCTGCCGCTGTGCACGCTGCAGCGAATAAACAATGCTATTTGGATAAAGAAAATAATTAGCTACCGTTCCTAATTTTGTTAATCCTCTTCTGGTGTTGTCACATTATATTAAAGGTTTTTGACAGTTTTGTGCTTCACATTCACTTTGTCCAAAGTTATTATAATTTACCTTCCTTTTTGTACTAAAGACAAAGTGCTTAAATAGAAGGAGTATATAAAAGTGTTGCATTATTTCGAAGAGTGTTTTCTGTAGCTATGCATGTCACTCTTCTGGTGCATCTCTGTGTTGCTAGATGGAGATACAGAATCAAAAATACCTCCAATGGGAAAAGAAAGCTTGATGTGTTCCAGCCAGGGAACACAGGCATGGACACAGAGGCATATAGAACCTTTTCACCGTGAATTTTTTCTTTATTATTCATCTTTCTGAACACAGTCACCATTAGAAGATGTTGCTGCAATGCACACGTAGGAGCCAGGCACGCGCATTACAAACGCCAGTGCTGCGGGTCCGAGTGGCAAATACCCATCAATCCATACACTCGGTTGTAAATATCAGTACTATAGGCAGGCGTGAACCTTTGCGTATTAGATACTATCCCTATTGGCACACCGGGAAGCACTCTACTAATTGAGTATTTTATTTATTGTATTGTATCTCATTGGATTAGTCAATTTTTAATGGAGGTTTTGCAAGTGGTTAAAAGTATCCTGGGTGTCACAGGATAAATGGGAATGCAGTGTTCATCTTAATATGTGGTGGGGTTTTTTTTTGGTGGTGGGTTTTTTTTTCTTTTCATGAACGTCTTATAAAGCTCATATTCTTTGATATTTTTTAAAAATTTATTTTGTGTTACAGGTGACTGCGGAAGTCATAGGCAGAGGATTCATTTTGCAATGTTATAGTTGAAATAACACAGGGAGATAAATGTGCTCAAATATGAGTTAGAACTAGCTCAGCACTTCAGAGAGTCCAAAACTCCAAGATATCCTTTCCTCCTCTCTCCTGGCCCTAACAAGAATTGGTGTGACTTTCATGAAAAGGTGGAAGGATTAACTGATATTACATCGTATGAGGTTAGACACAAAGACAGGTCTTACCAAAGGGACGCAGCGGTGACTAGCCAGCTGAATTAGAAGTTTCACAGTTTCACAGAATCACAGAATGGTTTGGGTTGGAAGGGACCTTACAGACCATCCAATTCCAACCCCCTGCGTGGGCAGGGACACCTTCCACCAGACCGGGTTGCTCAAGAATAGCTCAAAATTGAAAGTGGGTTTTCAAACAATGCTAACACAGAAAACTCTTAGTTTAATGAGATGAGTGAAATCAGAACCAGCTGAATTTTGCAAGTTGCTTGTTCTCCATGGCACAAAAGGCTGCCGTTTTCTGTGCTTGCTTTGACACTGGAATTATTGTTATTAATGATGACCTGTATGCAGGTTTCAAGCAGGGAGGGCATTGCTGTACTCACTTGCCTTCTAAATGACCATAAAGGAGCCTTGCTCTTCAGTTCTCTTATTCTCAGATGAAACTCTCAATATTATACTTGGAGCCAATACCTGTGTTGCTTTTGATACAGTGAAGTTAGAAAAGTAATATGGTAAATGAGATGAGCCTTATTCTAGTGGATGCTCCATTTTGGGGCAGATGGGAATGAATAGTAAAGCATCATGATCAATTATAGCCACAGAGCTGAATAATTAAGACAATTTTAAGACATCTCTACCTAATTTATAAGAGTAAGCTTATGACTGAAATTCCCTTTCTCCTTATGTGGGTTGATTTGTATAGGTAGGGAGCTCCATTTGCCAGCATAATGGACATGGGCTCTGCTGGAGTCATAAAGCAGAATATGAGATTGTATTTACATTTAGTTGATGTAATAAGCTTTAGTGGTTGTTTTTCTCTAAGCATCTGTGGACTATATTCATGCCGAGGAGACAGTCTGTCATTTGATTATACAAACTCTGTGTTGAGTCTTGCTGGTTTTATTTTATATTTATTTATTTATTTTTAAAAAATTGTACATTATACTTTCCTTATAGCGTTTCTTACTCCCTCTAAGTCTCGGTGATGCACGTGCTGGATGTCCACAGCCCAGAGACCCTCACCCTGCAAAAAAATAGTCTTTTCAAGACAATCATGGCTTATAGGATGCTGGAAACAACGTCACGGAAGTATGAATATATCTGGTGCATAATCCTTTCTCTCTTGTACTTTTTTCAACCATGGAGCTCAGTGTACTTTCCTACAGAGAGTAATTGCCTTTACTCCTGCTATGCGAACAGGGAAACAACACCTGGACAAAGGAAATTATTTGCTGAATGTCATCTGGCAGCTGACAACAGAATTTGGGACCTATCTGTTGGCCTACAGTAACTAGTTATGACATGTACTATGTATATGTATGTGATCTTTCCATTGGAAAACAAGAATATGGACTCTGGGAAGGAATGCATATTCAAATTGGTTTCTCTGATTGCACATGGCTCGAGCTAGGTACAAACATAGCAAGAATCACCTCAAATCCTGGGGTCAGTTTTGAGCCCCTCACTGCAAGAAAGACACTGAAGGGCTGGAGCGTGTCCGGAGAAGGGAACGGAGCTGGGGAAGGGTCTAGAGCACAATTCCTGTGAGGAGCAGCTGAGGGAGCTGGGAGTGTTCAGCCTGGAGAAGAGGAGGCTCAGGGCAGACCTGATCACTCCCTACAGCTCCCTGAAAGGGGGGTGCAGAGAGGGGGGAATTGGTCTCTTCTCCAAAGTGACAGGACAAGAGGAAACAGCCTTGAGTTTTGCCGGGAGGTAGTTAGACTGGATATGAGGGAAAATGGCTCCCCAAAAGGGCTGTCAGGCATTGGAACAGGCTGCCTGGGAGGGATTTAAGAAATGTGTGGATGAGTGCTCAGGGACGTGGGTTAGTGGTGGCCTTGGCAGTGTTGGGTCAATGCTTGGACCTGATGGTCATAAAGGTCTTTTCCAACTCAAACGGTTGGATGATTCTATGATTCTGAACACCCAGGAGCTCTGAAGTAAAACCTGGATCAAGAGGGAAACACCTTGAGTGAAAAAAAGTACCATATTATCCCTGCTAACTTTAGGAGTAGATGAGATGGGCGGGACATAGGCGTAAGGGTATGATTATCTGGGAATAACAAGGGGAATTGCAAGATGGTTACATTGGAAATGCTGTTCATTACTAGCAATGACAATTGTCCTTTCTAAGACATTTCCAATTTATTTAATGCAACCTACAAATGTAGAGGAAATGTACTGATTCCTAATTGCTTAAATCCAGACATAGATTTTAAGGTAATTTAGATGTAGAAACAATCTGCACAATTTTCCATTTGTTAGGAGGGATAAAAGTGCTTCTAAATAATTGCTTAGTTCTAAAACTGCTGTTTTTCCTCAGAGAAATGGAGGTACTTATGTTTTTAAAAATAGACACTCTTTTCCAAATAGTTATAGTAGACTGTCTGAGGCCTAAAAAAAAAAAAAAAAAAAGACAAAAGAGAGAAGCATTTAAACCAGAATGATTTGTTATGTTTACATGCTTGGAGGAGGGTTAATAAACAACCTGACAGAAAACTAGTGATAATTATACTCCTGAAATCCCTTCCTCTTACTGGCAATGGTATAATAGGAATAGCAGTGCCTTGGAAAAGTACTCCGGAGTGGAATTTATGGAATAAATATATGGAATAAATGGGATTTTTGCCATTTATGGATATCTGCTGCCGGTGATTGTCATGTATTTTCTCAGAAACTCCTGTGAAACTTCCCACATGCATACTGCAGCTGGACTTCAGATAACTCTGGGAGCTACACAGCCAAGATATTCTTTGTAGCTCATAACAATTCATACATTCCTGGTATGTTTTACAAAAGAGGATGAGAAAAGCTGTCAGTGAACTTCACTTGAGCCTGTAAGAAAACTGGGGTGGACTCTTTGCAAGGGTCTGTAGTGACAGGACATGGGGTAATGGGTTTAAATTGAAAGAGTGAGACTGAGATTGGACATCAGGAAGAAATTCTTCCTGGGGTGGATGGGGAGGTGCTGGGACAAGTTGCCCAGAGAAGCTGTGGATGCCCCATCCCTGGAAGTGCCCAAGGCCAGGCTGGATGAGGCTCGGAGCAACCTGGTTTAGTGGAAGGTGTCCCTAAAAAAACAAGGGGTCAGACTGGATGGTCTCTAAAGTCCCTTCCAACATTCTGAAGAATTCCCATTCTGTGATTCTATGATTCAACATGTGAATGGACCCAAGCTGTGCTATTCCAGCACCTCTATCCTGTTCCTCAGAAGACGTATTCTTTTCTTTTAAGAGATGTCATTCAAGGTGATGCTCAAATTACACACCTTGCACTGTATTTTCTTTTATTCCCAAGACTGAATTTCAACCTTTGGATAATATTGAAAAAGCAGCAGTGTAGATTAATTGTCCAAAACTTTGAGATTTTGTAAATTATTAGGAGTCCAGTGGGAGTCTGAACAGTTCTCATCTTGCCTTCTAGAGATGGAAAGTTCAAATCCTGGCTGTAATGATTTGGGATGGATTGCCTGATTGTCTGCGAGTAATTCCCAAACTAATGGTGTGTTTTGAGGAATATATTCAAACTTTGACAACAGCTGAGTGCTCAGTAGGTCTGCTGTCACATGCTGGGAATAGTCTGGGGGGCCTGAGAAGGATCAGCAGGGCTTAGCCAATGGCTCAAAGGACTTGCTGGGGACCGTGCTCATGGCCTGCCCTGAAAACCTTTCTCCTGGATGCTTGACTGACATGATTAGTCTGCACAGACTCTGGGATATGAACCTTACCATGGTCAAGTAGGTACCTCCTGGATTGTTTCTTGTGGTCATCCAGAGTCCTTCCCTCCTGCAGTGTCTCCCAGCAGAGTATTTGGAAGAATTCTTGCGAAGGGAAACTCATTTTTCCTTCATGTTGGTCTCCATCCTGTCCAGCTGTGAAAGCAGCACTTGATCCATTGCCATCTGGATCCTACCAGGCTGCCAAAGAATGTCCTCAGTCTTGTTCAAGTCCCATGACCTCTCTGGTCGAGCTATGCTGACCTCATGCTTTATTTTCAGGAATACTTCCCCTCTGTGGCAGGTAGATCTAAATGGTCTGAACCTTCCAATTATAGTGTACAAAGAGAGAAGGAAATACTGTTCTGCTTCTCCTGACTGTGTTTTAGTTTCTCAGGTGTATCACATCATCCCTAAGCAGTATTTAGTATTTTTGAAGAATCAGATTTTGAGTTATAATGATTCCTCTCTTTTCTTGCACTGCTAGTGTTTTAACTAGATTCAGAGAGAGAATCAGCCAGCAGACAGAAACAGTCAGCAGTCTGAGTTCAAAACACAAGGCGACTCAAACCTTAAGCTTAAAACTGGTGTAGACATACCCTCGATTGAAAAAAACAGGGTCAGCAAACACCTGAGCTTTAATGAGTAGGTTCAAGCTCATATACCCAAGGCTATGTCTGCACTGCATAGAATCAAAGCATGAAATACAAGGGGGTATATACACTTTCTGAATGGAGGTCTGTCCGCTAACCAGAGTTTCTCTGGGGACTATTTGCTGATTAAAACACTTTTTCACACCTTCAGAAAATGAATGGGTTACGTATGTTAAACATTTTTATATGGACGGTTGCAATCAGCATCACACGGATGAGTTCCCAAAATTTTCACAAAACCCCTGGTGAAGGGAAGTTGTTTTTGACTGCCTCCCTAAATTAGTTTTTGCAGTTTCTACTGAAGGTGTCTTTCTTTACTGCCTCCTTCAAAATGTGAATTGGAAGTTCTCTCTCCTGTTTGCTAGTTTCCATGGTAAACAGAGAAAAACAGAACAGCTTCTTATTACAGATAATTTTTTGAATATTTGTGTACAGACTTCAAATTGCATCAATTTCTCTACCTGTAATAGAGGAGCAGGATCAATATTTTTTTCACCATATTTTGAAAATTTGAATAACTTTAAGTCACTTAAAGAGCTTTGATTTTCATCTAAAAGTAAATGCAAACAGATTGTTGAAGATACTGAAGAGAATAAACTAAAATGAGAGACTTTTAGTGTCTCTTCTTACAAGATTAAAATAAAAATAAAAGTTCCAGTAGAAAGTATCTATGAGCCTAACATTTGCAAAGTGCCAGTTCCAAAACATTACCCATGTTATTTTCAAAGGGATTCCTCCTTCCCATTAGCAGAGGAACATTATCATTACAATCCAGATAGCCATTTAGTTCAAGGAACATAGTTTAAATTAATAATGTGCATTTGAGTTCACTTTCTGAAGAGAGGTCAAATATCTGTAAAACTTCTTGCCAAAAATTAGGCAAGAGGTTGTTCCAGGTAGGTAAGTCATCAGTTAGCCTATGTATTACGCTAGTAATGACGAGATCTTCGTGACATATTTCTGAATTTTGGATCACACTGACTGTATTATTTCAGAAATAACACTCTCTTACTCTGACCTGAGTCAGATCATGCTCTGTCCACTCTAGGTCTGCTGCTTCTCCATGGGTCTACCTCCTTTTCTTGCAGACCAAGGGCATGTTTATGCCACAAACTTAAAAGTGCCACTCCAAATTTCCATAAGAGATCCACTTTTAGTAGTCGCAGGAGACTAAGAAAGACTGGAGGGGGCCATCTCTTACCCCAACCTGCAGAGCTAGGTTATAGAGCTGAGTTGTCCGAAGTTCATGTTATGCCTACACCAACAAAATAAGAGTGCTTGAAGACCCCCTCTGCTCCTGGTCTTTGCCCAGGTGGTGTGGAACAGCACAGATCCATAGTGTGAAACTCTCTGGCCTGCAAAATACGGCAGCTTTGTGCAAGCTGTGTGTTGGGAACGGTCCTTGGCTGATGAGAACTCCCTGATTATGCCTGGAAATTTTTTGGAAAAGTGGTACTTGGCCTAGGATAGAGCTGAGCCAGGGACTGAGCCAACAGCTAACCATATGGGCAATTAAGTTCCTGTGCCTGGAGACATCTAATTTCCTGGAATAGACACAGACACAGTGAGTTCAACAATTCCAGATTCCAGTAACCCTCTGTTAACAGGCACCACAGCAAAAGGTCTAGGAAAAGTTACTAACTGTAGAGAAGTGCAGGTGCTTACTTGCACAGTTCTTTCTTTTACAGAAACACTGACAACAGAAATCAAATTCGATTTTATAATGTCTTCCAGTGGTTTTCTGCTCCATGTGTGTATGCATATATGTGGATAAGGCTAGTGAGAAAGGTGGTGAAATGAGTTGTGCCTAGAATATTGCATGTTTCCCCTCCACTTAATTAACTTTCTAATATTCTCAATAATTCTCAATCTTGTTTCTTTTTTCTGGATAGCTTGTGGGCTGAGTTAGGGTCAGGTGCCCCAGCCTAAGTAAGAGATCCAGGTTGGCCAACCTGCTTGTGAGGATGGTAGTGGTGGAGCCTGCCTGTGACTTTTGTCTACATCTGAAATGGGAGAAAACAATGGTTTTATATAAATGTACTAGAGAATCATTGTATTTTCATTTGTGGGATAAAGATTGAAAGTGAAGTTCTTGGCCACTTTCCCTGCTGTAGCCCATGCTATTATAGTAATGGATACACGATATGTTGTGACTTGTTCTCCCGAAATCCTTACTCAACTCACTGGAAAACTGCATGCAATGGAGTTGACAACACTTAATAAAGATTTCTCTATCTACATCAGATGACTTGACAGGACAAGGGGTAACGGGTTTAAACTGAAAGAGGGAGATTGAGATGGGACATCAGGAAGATTCTTCCTGGAGAGGGTGGGGAGGCACTGGGACAGGTTGCCCAGAGAAGCTGTGGATGCCCCATCCCTGGGAGTGTCCAAGGCCAGGCTGGATGAGGCTTGGAGCAACCTGGTCTAGTGGAAGGGGTCCCTGCCCATGGCAGGGGGGGGGACTAGGGCATCTTTAAGGTCCCTTCCAACCCAAACAAGTCCGTGATTCTATGACTGAAAACTTTCTTGATCTGTGAAAACCTATGAAACTTTCCAGTAAAGGCATAAAGATCTTCAGAAATAGCATAAATATGGTTTGCTGTCTGGCAACTGTGACTTGGCCTTTCTTCACCATCTTGAAAGAGCAATAATTAAGAGATCCATAGGTTCTTGGTGTCTGCAAGCCTTAGTATAAAAAAATTCCATGAGCTAGGAAGCCCTAAGCAACCCAGTGTGGTTGGCCCTGCTTTGTGCTAGGAATTCCAAGGGAGTTGAACCAGATGATCTCCAAAGGTCCCTTCCCACGTTAGATATTCTGTGATTCTGTCTTTAACCGTAATATTTAATATGCCTTCTTTGTACAGAAGGTTCAATCACAAAGAAAAGAATTTTTCTCAGGTAGCTATGTGAGGTAACAGATGTTTAGGCAAAAATGCAAAAAGATTGGAATGGTTTTAAGTTTTCCTCTAATGAGAACAAAAGGTATTTTAAAGCAAGGACTGCCTCCATTGCTTGTCACTGCCGAATCTCTCAGTGGGGGAATGAAGGGTAGAAAATGTCTGTGTACAGATGGAAATTTAGAAAAGCTACTGAATTTGATACATATCCACCGACCTTATGCAGAAAAACTGTAATATACTTACTGGAAGTAACCAGAAGGTACTACAATTTGGGTTTGTGTACATATTGCTTTGGACTAGCCATAACTCTTCCTTGCAACAGAATTACATACATTTAGACATGGAGTGCTTGGGAAATATTGTAAAAACCTTCTTCAGTGAGAATTTATACATGTTAGTGTGCCTTGGTAATTGTTATGTCCATCTGCTGTTATCTATAGTGAATTGCAGGGGAATGCCCACAGAATTATAAGCAGCCTGTGACACTCTGTCTTTGCTCTCTTTTTTACACTGTTTTGAGCTCCAGATAATTAGGGGGAAGGTGTAAGAAATGAGACAACAGAACTTTGTATTTATGATTCTGATTTACCAGGGTCTTTTAGTTTTCTGTAATGTATTAGAAACGTAGCCTACCAAAATCCTCATTGCATGCCATTAATGGGTTAGTTTTGCTAGGGAGACAGAATCAAAAATGGGCATTTCTCTGCAGTCTTGGTGCACTGGCTGTTAAGAAATTTTAGTATTGTCAAGTTGTAAGTGGCCACAGTAAAATTTGAAAAGCAAGAGACTTGAGTACTGCGGAATAATGGAATAACATGCTGAATGACTTTTTAAGATTTAAGATGGATCTCACTTAATCAGGCTCTGGGCATATTATCTGTGTGTTTGTCTTGTGTCAGCACACTCTGCTCGTTTCACAGTCAGCGTAAGAAAACAGACATGTGAGGAGGGTGAGTCAGCTACGGATGTCCACCCCTCTGCCCTCTGGCAGGACCAATTTCTTCCCATTGATTGTAAAAGCAGCATAACTTACACTTAGTTCTGACTTTTAGCCTGATGTTCAATCAGTGTTGACCTTTTTCCCCTCCAGAAATGAAAGAACAATATCCCAGTTTCTAAGAGGGAAGGAAAATATTTTCGGTGAGAAGCAATTGAATGTTTGTTTTTGAATATCTTATGCTTATTTTTTAAGAGAAGAAAAGAAGTGTTCAATTTCATCTCTGATTTTTAAACCCCTTTTCTATTTCTGTACTGGGCAGTGACCACCTGAATTCCTTTAGATGGTTTGGAAATCCTGCCAATCTCTGGGAACTAATGAAGTATGAGTAGAGGTCCGTCCCCTTGCAGAGGGAAGTGGACGCATGCCATGATCCTTCAATAGGATTGCAGCTGGCCTGCAGAAAATCTCCATGGATCTTCTGTGTAAATAACAGCAATCCACCCAGACCTGCCTGCAAAGGTGACAGACAGGTTGTTAGTCGGGTGTAAATGTGCTTTGTGCAGATTTCTTCTCCTTATGTACCAAGCAGGCACGGTCAACCCCCAGATGGAAAGCAGCTCAGGCTATGTCCATAACCAAGTTGGTGGGCTCTCAGAATCAAATGTCCCAAGGCTGGAAGCTTCTTTCTAGCTTTTTCTGCTTTCTTCAAGGGTTGTGGATGGTTTCGGGAAGGGTCACATCTGTGGTTTTTTTGTTTGGGTCATTTGTTTATTATAAATTCCCTTCAAGAAATTAAATCAGAATTTAGGCAGGAGGTTAGGTGACCTTTTAAGTTTCTACTGTCTCTGGTTGTGTCATTCTCATACAGCTACCGGGGTTGAAAAATACTGACTAGGAACAGGTTGTGCTGAACTATTTAAAAGTAAATGGTTTAATTACCTCATCACTATTTTACAGGGACTCTCAGGAATGTCTAGCTTTGTTCTGGGTTTTCAGTGTTACTCAGAGCTTTAACATCATGTTGCCCTATAAACCTCTACCAACTACGTTAGGCTGCCTAAACTCCAGCCTAAAGTAGAATCTAAATCCAGACCCAAGTCCAGTGTAATTCCAGTATAAATCAGCTTAAATTGCAAGCTAAGTCGAGCCCAAAGTCCAGCCTAAAGTCAAGCCTAAATACAGCCTGAATTCCAGCCTAAGTCCAGCCTAAAATCAAACATAAATACAGCCTTATTAACTAATAAATCTTATTATTATGTATTAACCAGTACATATTGATCATGTCTTGCTATTATTATGTATTATGTGTAGTTATTATGCATTAACCAGTACCTCTATATTAACATATATTGACCATTCAAAAAGGGAAATATTTGAGATTTTTTTGAAGAGCTTCAGGAAGTATTTTTTTGACCAATTTCCTGGTCACTTCCAGATTAGACAAAAACCAAGCCCCCCTAGCCTGGGGAAAGTAACAACACAACCTACACTGAAAAGCCCAGTTAGTAGCTTATTTATCAGAAATATTTTTTTAATTTAATTTCATCTTGTCTTGCTGAATGTCTTTCAGTGAAACCTATTTTCCTATTTTTTTTTTTTTATTTCCTAGTAAGAAGCACAAGCAGTATTAAAACTTTCAGTTTTTTTTTGCAAGATATAGTTCAGGCTAATACAACCCTTACCCTTAAATCTCTCCATCTTATATGAACCTGTCAGTGGCAACTTATCATCTTCAACTCTGCTTGCCTAAGTCCGGGTAGCATCAATTCATTCTGTACCTCATTAATCTTTTCAGGGAAGTTAATTCCTTTGCCTTGTTGAGCCCTGCACATGTAAGGAATGGATAAAGAATTCAGATCCACTTTCATTGTTGTTGTGTTTATCTAAATATCTTTTAACTCATTTTTTGGAGAATAGTATGTTGACTCTTAAAAAAACCCCTATGACCAAAGCTGTTTCAGCATTTCCAGCGCAAGTGGAAGCTGTGAATGGGGGAGAAGCTTTCCTTTTGTGATGGCCGACTTTAAGAAGGGACTGGGGAAATTACTTGCTGTAAAACCTGCTTGTGGATTTTGCCCCTCTACGAAGTATTTAAGAAGAGTTCATACCAATCTTCAGTGGAGTGTGTGTGTTACAGACCTACTAAAGCTGAATTTTCTGCCTGGGGTGGTTTGCAGTGCTATTCATTATTTATGTTTTATGAGGTGTCACCATTCACATTAATTTTTTTCTTTCTCTCTGAATAAATAAGAAAAACATTTTTAAACAAGACAATAGATGACGGATAGTGATTGATGAATAATAATGAAAATTCTTTGAACACCTAGGCTTGCATGGAAATTAGTACTGATGTGTTCCAGTCAGGAGCAGCCATTCTCAAAGATCTCTACCAAGCAACTTGCATTCATAAGCACGTATTCAGAAATGACAAATAAAAAAGAACAGAATATGGTTTAACAGAATAGATGAGAGGAAAAGGAAGCAATGTGTCTGAATATCGTATTTTTTTCAATACACATTTCAGTCAGCTCTAACACTAAGGTATCTTAAACACATGTCCGCAGTTCTGAAAAAAATCAGCCTGCCTGCAAAACCTTTCGAGATCTGTCAACTGCATGGCTCCTGCTGCTTCTCCCGAAAAGCTCTGGAAGCATCCGTGGAAACATTTTAGTGTCAGACAATTCCGTACTGGACCCACCTGCCTGGAGCCGATGGAAAGAGCTGTAGGGAAGAAGCCCTCATCATACATAACGTTATTGATTCTGTAAAATTCAGCAGCTGCCCTACATATTTTTAAGCAATGTTTAAGCCTTTTCCTTAACTATTTGCACATAAATTGCAACACTTCTGGTTTGTGTACCATTCTTCTACCATTTTCTAAAGCCACAATGGTTCGAGTCACTGAGCAAGTTGCGTAATTTACTTGTGTATTTTTATGACTCAAGTCAGGCAGTCGAGATTTTGTTGCTGAATTCATACATTTTTCAAGTCAGAATTTTTAGATTATTTAATTTGGAAGAGAAGTTTATTATGGCATGAGGCGTCTGATGCAGTTCTATTTGCAAAAATATATCAAGTCCCATCTTGCCTATGCGGTTTCAGTTCATACTTCCCTCCACACTGGTCTTTCAGCTGGCAGCCACATGACAAAACCAATTTTCCTAGTTTTCTCTTTTGAAAAAGCAAGATGTCTTATTTGAGTTGTGCTTTGTAGTTCCCCATTTTTGTCTGGCTGCTGTCCTGTTTCTTACCTCCTCAGTGCACTGAGTACACTGGTGATGGAAAGATCCAAGTCTGTGGCAAAAACCCAGTCTCCTAAGATACCTTTGATAATCCCAGCCTGGAAATTCAGTCCAGTGGAACATCAGTAAACCGAGCACTTGCCCTTTGAACTCCAGTCTCCTCTTAATGTAAAGTTATGCCCGAGTAGTTTTCTACGGGTTCTGCCAAGAAAGGAAAGGGCTTCCCTTTTTCCTTCCTACAGTTCTTGATTCTTGGCTTGCTCAGACTAAACAAATAAAGGATTGGGTCCGGATTTGGAAGAAGGATTTTTGACCCTCAGATAGACCTTAGATATTTGAATCTTGCTCCTGGAATTCATTTTTTGTTCCCATACGCCCAAATATTTATAATACAATGTTAATCAATGTCTCAGAAAGTATATTTTTTTTTACAGCAGGAAGAAATAAATTGATTTTAACAGCCTCAGATCTTTTCCTGGACCTTAGAGAATTACCTACAGTGCAAGAAACTGTTGTAAATGTGTAGTCCTATCCCTCTCTGAGTGCTCCCCCTGCCAGCTTTCCATAGGAGAATGGCATGGTTCTCTGCTACTGCTCAGTTTGATCAAAGCCTTTGCTCTACTGTGCTGAGGATTCAATCCTGCTCTTGCCAGCCATATTACTGGTCACTCCGTTTTACTCTTCTAAAAAGTAAGATTTATTTATTTTCAATGTCTTTCAAGAAGCTTCCAGCTGTGGTGTTTTTTTCTGGTTTTGGGTGTTTGTCTTTTTTTTTTTTCCATGTAGTCATGGCTTTTGAATTTTGCCTGTCACTTCTGCTTTTATTTTAACACTTTTGACCACTTTTGATCTTTGCAAACAGTTTCATCACTGCTTCTATGTCCTTTCATCAGTGATCCAAATCCAGTCCCCTCTCTTGAATTCCAGCCCATGATAAAGAATAACAGTTTTTGAGTGATATTATTCTTTATTTGAATAACCCACAATCTAAATAATTCAATGAAGATATCCTGCTTCTTTTAATTTAGTTTATTTAAAAATGTGTGAAGGCATACTCTGCTGAGAACATCACAAATTCGTTAACCACTGCACAGCCTCATCTGAGATGGAGATGCTGGGCAAGAGAACTTGATTTTATTTCCAAATTTCTTTATGTATCTCTTAGTCTTTCACATGAAACTGTATCTACTGAATTATTTTAGTTTTATCCAGGCTTTTGAGAAAAATAATCACAGGCTAAATTATTTTATGCAATTAGAAATGTCTGAAGGCTTGCCTGCTCTTCAATTGTAATTAATGCACAAGCAGCCCATGTGCCCCTTGTCTCAATGATCCAGCTTTGCTGTCATGCTACTGCCGAGAAGGTTGCGTTACTCCGTCAGAGGGTCAAGTACCAAAGTGTCCTTACAGACCACGCTTTGCCACTTCGACAAATCTGGGAAATGAGTAGCTTACACTTCTTTTTAATTTATGTTTTGGTTTTAATTGGAAAATGTATTTCCCTCACTTTTAGCCTAAAACTGCACAGATGACACTTGTACCAACAGCTTTTAGGAGCTTTAGTATTTAGTGTTTGAACCCTTATTTTTATGGATTTAGTGGGAAAGAAGTAGATACACACAATTCTAACGCATTCAAGTTTCA
>NW_010226845.1:15345-31871 GCF_000690775.1 Eurypyga helias
ACCATTTCTCTTTTGTAAAAAACAGCTATGTTTTATGTAGAGCTGACAATTGCTCCTTACATGTCTGCTGGAGCCCCACGTTTAAGTGTGATGGTTTTCATCAGCCTGGAAAGCTCTTACGGTCCAAGGTCATATCCTACATTGCTCACTCGTGGGTGTAGGGTTGTTCTACAGACCTGGTGCATTTCAGGGTCCCAATCTACCTCTGCCTTGGCTGGAATCTGGCCAGTGCAGGCAACACTAACTCTGCTGATACCGTAGTCTGACATGAGCATGATGGTAGCTTTATAGCGGCACCTAACCGTGAAAACCAATAGGGTGAAATGCATGCTGAAAAATCAGTGCTTTATCAGCCCTCTTAGCCATAGATTTGTCTGACCATTTCTCACCTCCATTTGCAGTGCAGATTGTCATCAGCAAAATCCCGTACTCAGCAACGTCTTTATCCACTTGCATGGGTATGCAAAAGCTTGCTGGCTGCTGTTCCTTGGCAGTTCTGATTTTGAGTGATGAAAAACCATTGCCCAAATCATGAACTCTATAAACCCATGCATTTATATGATGTATATTTATAGCAACTGTTGTAGTCACACTTGATATTAATAATTTTCAAGGCAAATGATCCTTAGGATCATTGATTTCCTTTTTTTTTTTTGTGAGCACCACATTTGCATGAGGTACAACACATGATGAAGCACAGACTTTCTAAGATTATGGCAGTGATTTGTTTTCCTGTTTATTGTTCAAATAAGAACACGGACATGAATAATAACATCTTTCATCATTCTTCTCTTGCTATCATCAAAATGTACCTGGGTCAGGGGAGATTGGTATCTAAAGATGTATGGCTTTCAAAATAATACTTATGGGGATATAAGTTAGCTAAGTCATTCTCACTAGTTTTGGTGAAAACCGTGACAATGCTCAGCTGCTTTCAGCAACTGTGAGAGATGGAGAAACGCAGAAGTAGATGAATGAGTTTTCCATTCCTAAAGAGGGAAAAATAGATTTTGGCTAACCTCAGATGGATGCAGAAAGCAATGAGAAAGCATTTTCTTTAACAGTTTGCTCCTGCAAGCAGAAGCACGGGGCTTTCAGTACGGATCTGGTGCCCATCAAAGTCAATGGGGGAAATTAAAATCTTCCATAATAGGGCAAAATGCCTAGATATATTCTCAGACTATAAAAGCACATGTGCTAGGATGACACTAAACCAGTCAGAGGTCTTAGCCATCCCCCTTTTGAACTATTTTCACTTCTGAGAGCTGCAGCATCTCCTGTTGGCATGCTGGGTCTCTGTGCCTGCTCGAAACTTAGCTCATTACACAGCACTGAGATTTAATTAAGGCCAGAGTTAAGTATGCAAAGATTTTTTTTTTTTTTTGGTAGACAAAAAGTCAGAAATACAGAATTAACATAACAGTAAGAAAAACAGAATGGTCTTAAACAATTCATATGATTGTATAAACATAATTTAATAGCATTTTTTTCTTCCGTGTAATATGCTAAGATGCAGATTCTGGTGTTGCAAGAGAACTTGATAGTGTGTGAAATTAAAACTACAGGCAGTTAAATTATTGATAGGAAATCAAATAATACATTTTTGTAATTGTAAACGGCTTCACATTTAGATGTTTTTTCTATAAGAAATTCATTATGATATGCCTGAACACATTGGGTAGAAACAATTGAGACAAATTTGTTGGCTAAGGAAAATGTATCCTGCATATCTCTTAAACAATCTGAGAAAATCCCGCCAGTATTGTTCATCAGAAGTACAACCGCTTTAAAGAAGTGAATGGACTACCACAAAGCGGCATCTGTGCTGTGTTTCTTGAGCTCCCTCTCGTCGGGTGTTGCATGGACTCCAAATCCAAACAGTTCCCTCAATAGTTTCAAGTGAAAAAATGAAATATTTTCCAGCTTCTGACAGGAAAACCATTAATTCCTGGAGCTTTGGGGCGTCAGAAACTGATGGTGCCAATAGCACAACTTGCAGTACTATAAACTTAGATTCTAGGTAGGCAAGACAGCCCAAACCCAGAAGAAATGAAGAAATTTTGTGGTGTTTTAGAGATTGATCTACTGTAGGCTTTGCAGAAATACTCCACTACCATATTAAAGGTTGAGATGGAATTTCAACCTTTGTCTTATAAGACACTTTGTAGCAGTGGTGCCACAATACATGTAATAAGTAGGCAAAGGTGAAGACATTTCAGAGGGATTTAGTTATCATTTCTGATGTGTGAATAAGATTGAACACATACAAAATCAAGCACTTCCGAAAATAAGCCTATTAGCTATCATCCAAACCAAAAAAGGAAACCGAGACACTTTTTTTCCTGGTTTTCCCTCCCTTCCCTGCTATGAATCCCCGCTTGCCTCGTTTGGTACAAAGCGGAAACCGTAGCACGCGAGGTAGCGCGCAGAGCGCGCAGGAACACGGACGGCTGGCGCGGTCGCCCGCACTGCAAGTACAACACCTACTCACGCAGGACAAACGCATGGTTATGGTCTGGGAAGCGTAGCTTCAAATATTCTCTTAACAAGAAAACCTAAATAATTAGTGTGGCTTATGCACTGATGTAAATTTACATGAGGGAGAGGGAGATAAGTCTGCAGGCTACTGTCCCGTTTCTCCAAAGCAGCCGAAGGCTGAAACATTTTAAAAGGTTTGGCTGAATTCCTGTGTCCTTGTGCCAACAGAGCTTCTTCAAATAAACCCAGAAAAATACCTTTTTCTTTAAATGTGGGTGAACCTTCCTAACACTGTTATCTTCTGTAGTCACACCTAAATACACGTGTTATTTCTAAATAATTCGTTATTTTTAATTATTTTTTAGTTAAGAATTTCGCTGGAGCAGAAGAACGTTGAGAAAACTTAAAATAGCATTGGGTGCAATATATCAGAGAAGAGACATGCTCTGGTGATGTGCATTTCTCAGAACTGTCGCTCCAGTGATGCATTTTAGTGTAAGAATAGAAGAATCATGGTTTAAAATGGAGGGTATATATTATGCATTTGTGAAAGATCCTGATGAAATCCTAGGTGGAATCATTAGTTAAATTCAGCATCTGTCACATTCATAACAGACATCAGACACTCCTGTGGATGCTCCTGCAGCCAATTCTGAAAGTCAGGGAGCTTCCAAAGGGTCTTATTTCTACTGGGCATAGGCTGATCTCCAAGTGCCACAAAGACTTGCATTCCCAGAGAGTCTATAAATGTGTTTTGAAAGCAGTTCTACCCAAATCCGTTATAACCTTTAGAACACATTAATTGTCACCATGTGAAATGATAAGTCTATATAACCACCAGATAACAATATCAATGTCTCACAGTAAACACACATTTCCAAAGTCAACTGAAATATCACCATAAAACAACCCAATAAGTCTTTCACTGGAACACCTACCTACACTGCCTTCTTAGAATATCCCCAGTAATTCAGAAATAAGACAGCTCTGCCAATCTGATGTGTTGAAACGGGAAACAAAAAATGTGCTGCAAGTATCCTGAATTTTTACCTTGTGCCCAATTTTTGACTACAAAAAAAATTTGACTTTGGGAGTGTTTCTGAGTCAGCATCTGCCTATATTTAAAAGCTTCAACCATCCTATCACAATGTGGGAATGCAGTGTAGGAAAACTAGCTAGATGATAATGCTATCAGGGAAGTCTTAGATTCGAGGACTCGCGAGAGGAAAAAAAGGAAAGCCTCTTGTTTCAGCAAGCTGATTTTGGAAAACTCCTCTTTCGGAACATCATCAGCTACAAGACCACGGAAATGCCAAGGAGGCAGTGAATGTTGCGTTTAAACAGTACTGATAACAGTACTGATGACCATTGGTTAGTTTGGAAACTATCCCCATGCTCAGCAGTCCTTTTCTGCAGTTAAATTTATGTGGTCAGTACGTGACACTTGGATGTTGTGACTCTGTGTTACCAGGATGACAAATGGGGCGATACTTGTTCAAGAAATATAGGTACTGATTCTGTCATGGTATGACTCATGTAGGTTTTAGTATTAGCCATTTGCTGTTACTATTCTTTAAACACTTTATAGAGGTGAGATAATAACTTTTCTTTTATGAATGCCTGAAGAATCTGAAGCGCTGAGATAGTGATAGCCAGTATAACTTAATTTCAAATGTAATTAATGAGGCTGCATTTTAATGAGCCTTTTTATACAGTGTTGTGAACCGGGCTGGTTCATGATGCCATTGTTCTCAGGCTGCTGGAGGGAAAAAAAGAAAGCAGAACCCGGGAAACTTAATTTAAACATAACAGCAGCCCAAATAAGAAACAATCTATACATCAGTTTGCATTCATTTCATCCTCACAGGTATGTTTGAAGCAAAAAGACAATTCCTTCAAAGTCCTAGTACAGAAAGGATTCATGAGATTGTAAATTTCTGCTTTAGCCTTATAAGTCATCAGCCTCCTTTCATTCTTTTGTGCTTTAGCATTCTGGTTCTCACTTTCAAATGCAAAATGGGGTCTAAGCAGAAAGAATGGTGTCTATAATAAGTAAGCAAGGCTTTTTTTTTTTTTTGTGGGATAATTTGCTTTCTACATCAAATAATTTCAGAATATTAATAGCCTTTTGTAGCTCTTGAATAATATCGGAATAGGGAAGAATGTGTGGGAGAATAGTTTTTGCATCCTAAGGTTGAAATGTAATGAATACTACTATGAGCTTTGTCTGTTTAATGACTTAGATGTAGGTGTAGCAGTAACAAAAATGTGTAAAAATAACAAAAAGGTATGTGCAATATTTTTACCATCGTGAAAATCCAGGGATTTTATTCCTACCATAGATTATGGTTTTGGTCAAAAAGTAGAAGAATCTAGACTCTGTCGCCCAAACGAGTATGGATTTTAAAAGATCGTATGGAAATCCCTTTCTGAGATTCCATGACTTGAAAAAACTTAATTTAGAAGGCTCTTAAGTTCTGTTTTGTATTTGGATGAAGTCAGAGTCTCTCGGTAAAGACTAGTCTTTCATTACCCAGCCTGGTGAAAATGTCACGAGAGCAATGACTCGCCATTTCTGCTTGTGAGACTGACAATGCGGAAGAACGGACAACCCAAGAGGCTGAGATAGCATCGAACCATACTCACACCTCAAACACTGGAACCGATTCACTTCCGTCTTTGAGCAATCACATGGTTTCAATTTAAACATTCCAGGTTTGGGGCTAAATCAGAACTCATAGATCTGGTCTTAGAGGTCCTGGGGAGTTTGAGGAGCCATAGCAACAACCTGGATCCCTGTTTATAATCTGTAAGCAAAGGCAGAGCAATATGATTTAATTTAATTTCTAATGACCGTAGATGTTCATTTGTAAAGCTTCAGTCGTTTGACCAGGGTGCGGAGATGTAACCTGATTCCTAAATGGCTGAACGGCTTTCACTTTATTGTAGTAAGTAATTGATGACATTTTGCTACATGAGGATGGCTTAATTAAGCAGATTTTAACAGCTGTTGATTTAACAGGGGGGAAGAGTAGTTGTATTTTCTCCTCTTTTTCTTCCTCCTCCTCAGCAGGGTTGTCCACTGCAACGCACGCTCCAGTAGTCATGGGTTTACGTGTTGCTGGACAGTCAGAATCTCCAGCAGCTTAGTGTGTTCTAGAAAAAGTCTTTGTGTAGTTAATGCTTAGTTTAAAAACATATTGATTAGAGCTTCACAGTACTGTTAATTTTGGTGTTTGCCACCTATGCTGTGATTTCCAGAGACGGAGCTAAATTGTGTGCTGTCAAATTTGCCCCTTCAGCAGCATGTTACCGTGTTTTAATGGCTCAAACGGTGTCTAAACAGAATCCTGAATTGAAAACACAGCTTTGCAAGAGAGAGATTTCAGTGAAATGTCTTTGAAAAGCAGCTTTTGCAGAGTGACCCAAAATGTTCTACAAATCAGGCCATGCAGAGGAGTCGTTTATTATCAGTTGCAATTTGCTGAAGAACTGACACTAAGGAATAAACTGTAGCCTTGCAACTCCCACATACACATCTCCCCTGCAAATCCAACGTTTCTGAGAGTTGGAAGCCTTTCGCTTCTTGCAAATGCAGCCTGTGTGCATGGTTTGGAACTTCTTCTCCTAACAGTGTATTTCTTACAGCTCTCGGAGACTGTGGAGGATTGGCTCAAAACCAGCTTTCAGTCAAAACGAGTTTCTGAAGGAAACGGCTCCATGTAATAGCCTCCAGCAGCCTGTGAGAAAGGAACAAACAATCACCACCACGACAAATTGTATTTATTTAGCACCCATCACAACAAAGCTATCCCTGGGCACTTGACAAAACTTTTCTTGTTTATAGTAAAGAAAAGCTGAGGAAACTGAATATGAATTTATGTAAATTGCCATCTACATTTCGAAACAGCTGTTTGCAACAACTGTTCTGTTAAATTGGTCCCTCTTTTGAATTTTTTGAGTTTAAAAGAGGAAGCAGATCAGAGTCCTCTTTACCAGCTTTCCAACATGTTTGGAGTTTCCTGATATAAAGAGAATGAGTTTGAAGAATCTAGCCTTGGGAAAGTTTGACACGAGCTATTCTTACTCCCCTGCTTTTAGCTATGATTTTCAAAAAGATGAGCATCATATTGCTCGCAAACCGCATGGTCTTTCCATCTGTGAGCCAGCCAGTCAAAATCTGTCAGCAAGGTACTTGCAAACGCTCAGAAAGGCAACAGTGACATTAAAGGTAGTGGAAGCATGGAGTAAGGGAGTGGAGTAAACGGATGGCAAACACCCTGTTACCACTAAAGCACGGAGGGGTTGTTACTGGGTACATGTGAATGGGTAAGGACCACCTGTGAAAAGTCTGTTGGTTGTCATGTGTGTTGTCATGAACAGGAACATTCACTGGCTGCTTCCACTTCCCTGCTGTGGGCATGCATTTCCCTTTATAAATTTTTTTTGTTACTGTGCATTAAAGTCACCACACATCATCTTTGTTCAGTGTTGGACTGTTGGACTTCAGGCTTCTTGTGGTCAGAGGAACTAAAAGTCCTCTGTTCCCTTCTCTGGGCTTCAGCCCTGCGATGAGTCAGGACTGTTTGGTCCACTGCCTCTCACCTGGACCTACCCATTCCTTGTCTGGCCCATTTTCCTGCAGAAGAGGCTTTTTGGTGCTGTGTTAGCTTCTTTGGATCATGTGGGACCTGGGGGTGTTGGTTGACAGCAGCTGAATGACAGCCAGCGTGTGCCCAGGTGGCCGGGGCAGCCAAAGGCATCCTGGCCAGGACAGGGATTGTCCCCCTGTGCTGGACACTGGTGAGGTCACACCTCAAATCCTGGGGTCACATTTGGGCCCCTCACTGCAGGAAAGACACTGGGATGCTGGAGGGTGTCCAGAGAAGGGAACGGACTAGGGGAAGCATCTGGAGCACAATTCCTGTGAGGAATGGCTGAGGGAACTGGCGATATTTATCCTGGAGAGGAGGAGGCTCAGGGACACCTTATCCCTCCCTACAACTACCTGAAAGGAGGGTGCAGAGAGTGGGAGTTGGTCTCTTCTCCCAAGGGACAAGTGATGGGACAAGATAGAATGATCTCAAGTTCTGCCAGTGGAGGGTTAGACTGGATATTAGGGAAATCCCTTCCCGGAAAGGGCTGTCAGGCATTGGAAGGGGCTGCCCAGGGAGGGGGGAGTCACCATCCCGGGAGGGGTTTCAGAGCCGTGTGGATGAGGTGCTCAGGGACATGGGTCAGTGGTGCGATGAGCAGTGCTGGGGTAATGGTTGGACTGGATGGGCTGAAAGGTCTTTTCCAACCTTGAAGATTCTATGGTTCCATGATCTTGTCAGACATGGAAGCATGAGATATTCCCCCTTTCAAGCTGCAGGCACATACCCATGCTCTGCACAGTGCATTTCTGCCAGTTTGCTGGCCAGAGTTTCTTCTACAGATGTGCAATTTGACTGTTATGGCAGCACACGATGTTCAATACGTCACGTAAAGGAAAGAATGAGGAAAAGAATAGAAATTTTTCCTTCATTTTGTAAATTAGTTAAGCTTGTCTATCAAGAGTGGTTTCTGGTGAGGGCTGCACGTCCCTCTGCAATGAATGTGAAACCTGTAGGACTTCAGAGGCAGAGTTTTACATAGACCAGGCTCAGACACATGAACATCAATAAGCAAATAAGAGTCAATTAGTGCACTTCAAAGATGAAAATAGCTAAATGTTTGAATACTGAAGTATAGTTTCTACTCCTGTGAATATCAACAGCAGATAAGTAAAGCAACTTCTACTTACTTGGCTCAAGTGCCTTCTACACTGGAAAAATAAGGAAAATGAACAGGGTCTGAAAAAGCCCCCCAGAACCAGAATTCCCTTATTTCTTTCATTCATGTAAATGACAAGGAATGGCATTCTGCACATGGGGACAAACTACAAGGGTATTGAATTAAATTGTATTATTTGTAAATGGTGCCATTCTGAGCTGTGGAGAATTATAGGGAGGGAATTTTTTGGCTACATGTAATTGCTCAAAAAATATTTGATTTCTAGCTCCAGCTACTGGGCAGGATAAATAAGAGAATAGCCTTTCTGCTAAATGACAGCCATGGCAAGATGTTATGGGCTCAGCACTGATTTGCTTCGTCTTATATTAACCCCATTTAAAATACTAGAGAGGAAATATAAACACAATTACATTTTTCTTCTGTTTTGGAAAGATTTTCAGCTTTGTGTACAACAGATGGCTATTTTAATTCACCAGAGACTGCTCAGACATGTGAAAATTTTTTATGCTTTGATTTGCTACAACGTACTTACTATTAATATTACAACAGTATCCCAGAGTATTGGTTATGGAGCCGGACCAAAAGATCCAAGCAGTCTAAGCATCCAGACAAATGTTTACAGCCTAAATATACGAGTTAGCAGATGGATGGATGCAGTTAGGAAATCATGGAAAAGCACGAGACAACACAAAGACTAATGATCTCAATACACCAGTAGCCTAACAACCACCATATTTTTAGTCTAGCGTTTTTAAAAAGTGATTTTTTTAAAATTTAAATAATTTTTATTTGGCATAACTGTAAATCTTTTGCATTCTGAACTTGCTTTGTCTTCCTGGTGCTGCAGCAAGAGTAGTGAAGAGCTGCATGCATCTGCGCGGGTACAGTGTTATTCTATAAAAAGCCCCATAAAACAAAGCAGGCTGGATATTACATAGGCTTATTCTGTAATAGTGACTGTGCCAAAAATTGATAAATTCTGTTGTTATGCACTCATAAATCTCAGCAAATTTAGCTGGGAATCATTCTGAACGCAGTGCCACGTGTCCCCTCTTTCTCTCGCCTCTTCTAGTGTCCTCAGGTGGGAATGGGAAACCCGAGAGACCCTTGGCTGAATCATCTCTTCCACTTTTAATACGCTAAAGTCTTTCCTTTATTCCTTTTTAAATACAGGTCTCTGTCAAACTCCACAGAAGCAACAGTTTATCAAGGACTTTACCAAACTATCCGTGAAGCCACTTTGGGCTGGAAAAATAGTGTGAAGACACTGCAGTGAGGACTGAGCCCCTTGACTCTTCTGCCTGTAAGGAAAATAATAGTAAAATATCTTTGTTAATAATGGTGTTGGCAGTGTTAAAATCCGATGATCAAAGGGTGAGTTGTCGCTGAGCATAGAGCAGCAGTTGGGGAATTCAGAGTGAGCCATGAAACCGTACTCTCGTGCTGCCGGCCGAGGTGGGAAACATCACATGGAGGGCATTGGAGCTGGGGCTTCTTTGGTCCAGGTTGACAGATTTCCCTCCCGAATCCTGTCTGAGAGGCGGGAGAATGAGACACTCCAGTTGTGGAAATGCCAACAACAGTCAGCTAATGTGTAACCATTCTCTTTTTTTCTTCTTTTCCCTTCCAGCTGGTTCTTTCTGATTTGAGCTTTTCAATGTGATTATTGACCTATATATGTATAGCCACAATTTTTTTGTGGTGGGACTTACTATTTTGGGTTTAATAATCTTCTTATTAAAATTTATTGGGAAAGAGCTTTTTCAGTATGTCTGTCTGACACACAGTCAATTTTAGTGTCCTTCCCCTTTGCTAACTTCATATTCTGAAATAATTTATTTGATTTTTTTCAGTTAATATCTGGCTTATTAAATCTTCATTATTTCTCTTTCTATCCTGTTTTCCAGTGTTAAGTGGTTTTATTTCTCTCCTTGAGATTTTCTGACAAAAGCTGTATATTTTTTTAACTTCATGTTGCATAATGTCTGTAAAAATCTGAGTCCCTTAATTTTCCCATTTTTGCAAAATACCATTTTTAACTTAACTAAATCCCTCTAAAATTTCATTATGGTGAATCCTTTTGAAATTCAATTGTCTCTCTTTATGCATAGGAATGAACATAAACCTCTTTTTGTAATGATAGTAGTGAATTCATAGCTTACAGTACATTGGACCTCCAGTACATAGCTCCAGTACACTGGAGGGCAGCAACTGGGAATTTATTCTATAGACCCAAATGTTTTAGGAAGCATTCTTGAGCATCCCATTGTATTATTTCCTAGTAATTTTCTATTTTTCAGCTTCCAAAATCTACAGAACCTCAGCTGGAAGGGTTTCACATTTTTACGTCCCTAAAGCTTCCTTTGGAACTGCTTCCACATAATGCCAAGGGAGGACAGTGGCTGGAGCCCATTAGTCGTGGCTGATCACCTCTCCAAGGAGATGAAACCCTGCTTTCTGGCAAGCTGACTCACCCTTTGTCATGAGACTGCGTCTGAGAAGTACTAGTCTCTCAGGGCACAAAGAGTAAGTTATAAATAGAGCATTTAAGGTAAAAATAAAAGCCCCCAGTCTACAGCTATGATTTTATTTATGTTCTTTTAAGAAATAGAAAAAGCCTAAGAAGTATTGTATTTTGCCTCAGATTGTTCTCTTTCTTAGAAGCCTAGTGTTAGCCATATTTTTTTTCCCAATAGTGCATTTTGTGGAGTTGTCTGTCCTGTTCACCGGATTTTACTTATTTTTCACAACTGATTCTTAGACCTCCCATTCTCCCTACCTATCCACCAGCTGACATTTCGATGCACACAGATTTTATTCATATGCTTCGTTATCACTCATTAATCAGTAGTTTAGACTGAACAGCTTGTTTCTCTTGTGTTGAGTCCTCCTGTAAATGCCATTAGCAGTGATTCATATCTACAGTTGAGGAACTACTTCCATAGGAATAAAGAAGAATGTTATCACATTTAGGATCACAGAGATGGTCTTTTGGTTTCTAAACTTATGCTGGAGGTACTTACATAAATATCACGAATGATTAACTTTCTCTGTTTGTGGCACCATATTTCTTGAAAAGACTGATTCTCATAGTACAGATTTTTTTCTTCCTCTCTCATTTTACCCAAAGCAATTACTCATATTATGCACATTACCACTGCTTTCTTGGTTCTTCTTTTGCTTTTATAGAACTCTCCCTAAGGAATTAATGGTAACGTGAAACTTCTTACATTTTTAAAAAATTAACAAAGTATTATTTAAATGTGACTTTCACTGAGACACTTGATGTAGAGATCAATGTAGTAGATTTTAAAGGCTGAATTTTAATTCAGTGATACAATAAATCCATCATTGCATACACAAAAGGTTGCAATGTAAGTGCAGTAGATATTTGATTAATCTGGTCAGATGAATCTCAGAGGGTTTCAAATTTTGAGAAGTCTCTTGACTTAATTTAGTAAAACTGCAGAAGTGCTTGGGAATGAGCAAGTTTGTATCAAATGAGATCTTACCCTTTTTTATTTTCCCCCAAAAATTCTGTTTTAAGTCAAAGTGGGTATGATTTTTTTTTTCCCTTTAGCAAAGGATAGAAAAATGCTCTGTAAGTTTGTTATTTCTATGGCATCCCTGATGTGTTCAGTGTCCTTAACAGCTTTCAGTCCAAGGCCCCAGGACTACAGCAGGAGATCACCAAACCATTAAGGAATTTTCCCCATGGATTTGATTGCAAGTTCAGATATGAAATAGAGATCACAAGAGCAGGAGAAATACAAGGTATGAAAGGATTGTAAAAGCAGGAGGCGGCTTAAGGGTTCCATCAAGGCAAAATGGAAATGGGGCATGGAAGAACCTTTTCCACCCACAGATGCAATTTGCAGGCTAGCCAACAAGCTCTTTACAAAAGTGACTGGTAATTTCAGGTTGCATTCTCTTCTCAGCCCTGAGTGACTCTGAAAGTCAAGAGAAAGATTCCATACAGCCTTTGAAAAACAAGTCCCAGGTAAGCTATTTCAAGCCAAAATCACTAATATCTCTTGTCCAATTCATGTTTCCCGTTTAGCTTTTCATTATCCTCTAGCCTTTTTCTCATCTCTCTTTTTCCACTTTTTCTTATTCATCAGTTTCTACTTCAATATCTTTGCTCAACTTTCAGCCTTTCCCGAGCAGAATGGGAATCTAGCTGATTGCAATGGGGACTCAATTCTTCAAACTCCTTTGTGCTTCTAGGAATTTGAAATTAGGCCACAAACATTTTTTTTCCTACCCCTGCTGGCATTATATCACTGCTTGTAGATAGTTGATGTTACCCTGATGCACAGTAGTCACCATTAAAAAATCATTTGCACTGGCATCTAAAACTTCTCAGCATTTCTTAGATCAAAAGGAGGAAATAATTGCAGCATCTTGCATTCTGTGGTGTTGTAACTCGTGGTGAATGTTGACATTTTAATGGCAGGATTCATAATTTCAGACAGAACAAAAAAGAAAATAAGAAAGGTCTATGGCTCTCATTTAATGAAGTAATGAATTTTTTTCCTTCAGAATGTTAAATTAGTAATTTCACTAAAGTAAAATAAAAGTACTTTAGACTTTGACTAACATCCAGCAGCAAGAAGAAAAAAACCACATAATTTATTAGTGGCTAGTGCTAATTACTACTTATTAATAGTTTGTGCCTCCCCAAACAAATACGCACCCTTGTCCTACCTGAAGATCTTATGCACTCCAGGACTGATCTCATTTACCCTGTCAGTTTAAAGCTACCCACAAGGAAGGACAGAGTAGACATGATGTGAAAACAATAGTTACACAAACTAACCCGTATGATGCTGCAGTCAGTTTGTATACATTCCTTGGGCCATAACGTAAACAAATAAACCTTTCATTTGGAAAAATAAGTCCTTTCCACTTTAATCAGTTCAAAACGTGTTTAAAAACCAACCAAACAAACAAACTCCAACCCCCTCCCCCCCCCTCCCCCTTTTTTTTTTGAGGAATCTGAAATGGAAATTATCAGATTTTTTTTCCCCATGGATGGTCTAGCTGTAGGAGATAGATAGCACCCAAATCAAAGAATGAGATACTGGAAGGGGGGCCCGAGAGGCTATGCGATGTTTCTCTTTGGAGACCATTAAAACTCTCCTGGATAAGGCCCTGAGCAATCTGAACGAATTGGCCCTGCTTTGCGTATAAGTCTGATTCTAACCTTGGAATGACTTCGGTTGGAAGAGACGCCTGGATGTCACCTGGTCCAACGCCCTTCTCAGAGCAGAACCAGCTTAAAACTACTCATATTGCTCTGGAGCCTGTCTAGCTGACTTTTCAAAATTTCCAAGGATGGAAATCCCATCCTCGCAAACAGGTATGTGATGAATAGAAACTCTGCATGAATGGGCCATATGAGGCTATCTGTTTCTACCCACTAGACAGAAATAATGCCTGCAGGCATATAAAAGCAATCAGTCATCACAAGCTATTCTTCTGCTTCCTTCAAAGAACCCATCAAATAACCTACCCTCCTGCAACAAGCATTACATAAGTTCACGTATTATTTGCCAAGAAACAGCAACAACCGAGGTACTTAGCTAATTAGACATTTCTGTCTTTTGCTTTTGACATTTGCATCAACTTGAAATTTTGCAGACTAGATTACTGAAAGAATTTTAAATGAATACTGTAGTGATTAAACACTGAAGATGAATGCTAATGCATTTCAAACTGGGTTAGTGCTGTAATGAATTTAACACATCTAGTTTTAAAGTGGACTAATTAACAATTAAGAGTCTCAAGTGAAATTTATTTATATCAGTGTTAAAAAAAATAATACATATACACCCCAGTCCTGCACCTCACCAGTTTTGGAGGGACAAAGTTCTCTGGGGCTTGGCAGGGTGCAGCTTCTGCCATTTTCCACCTCCCATATATAGTCAGGAAGGTTTCCACCTTCCTTATGGTTTTTCCTTTACGGGTGTCCACTGGGATGTCCAGATCCTTCCACAGTCCCTTTTCTCAATAGGTGCATATCCTAAATCATGGCTAGCAGATTGTAAGAGCAAACAGACAGTTCATTGAAATATATGGTTTCTGGCCACATCCAGAAAATCACCCAGGCACCAGCCGGATATTCAACCCCCCAAACTGCATCCTGGTGGCATCCATACTCACATTCATTGGGTCTTTCAGAGGCAAGCTTACCATTTTCCTTTGCATTTGCAGGATAATGAGCATTTTTCTTTTTCTTTCCACCCCCCTTCCTTCTTCAGTTCAGGTAGAGCAGGAAGGGATAGAAGCGATATTCCCTTTGGACTACAACATCTCTGACAGGTGAAAATTGCTGCATCCCAAAGGGGATTAGCGCAGCATTAACTTACTTGTCAAATACAAATGTCAGGTTAATTTTCTCCCTACCTTGCTATCCAGAAAATATAAGCTTTTATTCTACGATCACTAGAAAGGTTCTTGTGTGCATATTTTAATTACAGTGGAAATAGATCTATCTTTCTGTAGATCCTGGAGTGCATGCATGTGTATGAGAGAGTTTTAAATAAATATCTTCCATTCATCATTTTTATTTGCAGACTTTAAGGCTTGAAAGGATCAGCTCCTACACTAACTGTTTAGAAATCTCAGGCCAAAAAACTTCAACAAATACATTTCTCATCAACCTTGTAAGTAGAGAGAATGATCCAAACATTGCAGTATTTTTTTTTTTTAGCACAAGAAGTGCAGCTGCCTGGCAGCTAACGATAAGGGAAGAGGTAACATACCTCTATTGTCCAAGCTAAGGAAAATACTGAAGGATAAGAAACCAGCATAAATGCTGAGCTAAAAAGTAAGCAGAGTAAATATGTTGTGAAGGTTTTTTCAGTACTAAGAGGTTAAGATTTAATTTGTGACATGGGTAAAGAAATAAAAAGTACTGTTTGTTTTCTAAATCCATTGCTTTTGCTTATGGTAGGACAGAGCCAAAAATGTGTACAGCATAAAAAACCAACTCAGTGTCACCTGGGCTCGAGTCCTCTGATTCACCCTCATCCCCTTCCACTCACACGAGACTCCTGTGACTTGTTGTTGACCCATCTACCCAGAATTAGGTTACAGTTTGATTGTGACTTGTGAAGTTACAGTTAAATCAGACATCTACTGATGCAGATCCTAAAAGGTCTTCAGATTGGTTGAAAATAGTAACTGAAAGAAATTTCAGGAAGTTTTATACCTCAGTAGGAAGTTTTATACCTCAGTAGAGGACTAGTCCACTGAATTATTTACTCTCAAAGATGTTGTTCAGCAAAATTTGCTGAGGGACATTCGTTTCAATTAATCATTTATAATCAAAACAGTTTGTCTTCAAGGGGAAGGAATCGATACTGTCGATATTGTCATTATTGTTAGCCAGTCCTGTTTGGTCCTTGGGCACTAATGGCTTGATGCTTCCTGGTTTGGTCTAGTCTTCTGACAGAAGGTGCTCAGCACTTCCCAGGAACAGCTCAGCATCCTATAGGATTGGACCCACTGACCCTCCGACAGCACACATTTCTTCTTGATAAATGGAGTTATAAAGAAAACAATCTGACA
The DNA here is from genome assembly GCF_000690775.1 of Eurypyga helias. NCBI lineage: Eukaryota > Metazoa > Chordata > Aves > Eurypygiformes > Eurypygidae > Eurypyga > Eurypyga helias. The sequence goes on from NW_010226845.1 coordinate 31,174, forward strand.
AGGTTTTCAAAATCTAATTGGTTTTTTTTCCCCTTCTTTTCTGAATAGTCTTAAAATAGCCTAGAAAAGAATAGTTGCCAAGGATGCTGCTCACAAGGATGAATTTCCCACATCAGACTTCAGCAGGTGTAAATCAGTTTTGAAGGAGCTGTACACCAGTTCGAGACTATGGATCCTTCCTCTCGTACACACTTAGCTAAACACAAAAAAGATTGATATTATTTGCTCGAGTCAACCAAAACCAAAAGAGATACACTCAAATCTAGAACAGAGGTGACAAATTTCCTAGTTATGAGCTGGAGGACTCCCAGCTATACTTACATGTTTCTCATTGGTGTTATCATCCTCTCAAGTGTACCAGGATTTCAGCACGGGGTGAAGCCAGAGTTTGGGGTAGAAACTGCAGAATAGAGACTTGCACTTCATGGGGAAAGAAAGAACAGCCCTGTATGGCTGTAATAACCAAGCCTGCACCACATGACTTTATTGACATGAACGCCACCAACGTCTGAAAATAACATCTACTAGTATGAGTCCACACCATATTATATTAAAATTCACTTACATCTGGCTTTTCTATGTTTCATTTTTGCTATAACTGTTTTTTGTTATAATTTTACTCAAATTTTATACTTAAGTATTCTTTTAGAAACCACAGCTTTCCATATTTTGATTATTTGCATGCATCTGAAACCCAT
>NW_010226846.1:0-211 GCF_000690775.1 Eurypyga helias
AGCAGGCAGGGGCTGTCCCCTGTCCCCTCTCCCTCCTGGGTGTCGGTGTCCCAGATCCGCACGACCCTGGTCCCCACACGTACTCCCAGCCTCCCCCGAGACAGCGGGACCGTGGGACGCGGCCGTTCGCATGTGCACCCGCCCCCACGGACCCCCACACGGACCCCCATTGGCACCCCCACGGGTGCCAATGACCACGCACACGCATGCT
>NW_010226846.1:398-968 GCF_000690775.1 Eurypyga helias
ACGGGTGCCAATGCACACGGACACGCATGCTCAAAGCTGCCCGGGCCCACGGACACCCACCCACAGGAGCACCCCAGGGGTGCTGGGGCCAGGTGCTGTGGGACAGGGTGGTCCTGTGTGCAGCCCCAGACGCTGCACCCCCCCAGCAGTGGTCAGCGTGGACCTGGGCTTCAGTCCCGCAGGGACAGCTGTGGGTGACCATCCGTGGTGGAGATGGGTCCAGCACGACACGCAACCGCTCTGCCTGGCTCCAGCCTCTGGCCAGCAAAGTCCGGCCCACGAAAGCAGCCCCTGGCCTGGGCAGGAGCCGGGCAGCCCAAGCCCTTCCTGGCCCCTCACCTCCCCCAGCCCCTCGGTGCCCGGGCAGGAGGGTCCCTGTCCCAGGAGCAGAGCTTTTGGGGGGCACAGCCTGGGGAAGCTTGACCCTGTCTCCTGCACATCCCCGAAGTGCCACAGGACCTGGCTGACCTCCTTCACCGCTGCTTCCCCCTCTCTGTGTTTTCCTCAGGATAAAGTAGGGGAATCAGGGACAAGGTGGAGAAAGTAGAGCTGCCCATGATCAGTGAGGAT
>NW_010226847.1:0-14186 GCF_000690775.1 Eurypyga helias
CCCACCAGCCCGGCCGCAGCACAGGGAAGCGGATGAAGGGTCACACACGTCAACTTCCCGACACACAGAACACAGGATGGGGAGAAGGTGTCGAGGGAGGTTTTCTGCGAGAGCCCGTCGTGCCTTTCCCCCAGCTCATCGCCGTAGCAAAGCTGTCGGTACCGCAGCAGGGGGACGGAAGGTTCCCAGCGGGGAGGAGGGCAGACTGGGCAAACATCCCTCTCAAAGACACCGGGAAAAGGGCTTGGAAAAACGAAGGAGCAGACTTGCTGACCTCAGCCGGGAGGAGAGCAGGACCGGCATGGATAACAGGCACGGCAGAGCGGGCGGGGGGGGAGCAGCCCCCAGCACAGGAGAGCTCGGGAGGCTCCATGGCCACCGGTGAACAAAGCCCCCTCCTCACCATAAAGCGGGCCGGGGGGTCCCCCGCCACAGACCTGTGTGCTGTTGGGAGCGCAGCCAGCAGCCAGGGCAGCGGAAGGAACCAGAGCCCGGAGGTGGGCAGCACTCGGCCCGTGACTGACGCACCCCGGCAACAGAAGAAGGGGAATCGAACAGCAGCATCCAGGAATACCAGGGACAAGAGGGAAGGGAGGATGAGGCCTATTCGAAAAGGAACTGCTGTGAGGAGCATGTGGGAAGAGAGGGAAATCTTCCCGGGGGCAGAGGATGCCAGAGGACTCCCAAATCCCAGATGCACGCAGGCCAAGGATGACTGTGGACATCAGAAGCGACCCGGGCAGAGAGCTGACGGTTCCCACGCTTCAGACTCTGGCTGTGCCTGTTGTGGATGGGTTTTCAGGTACGGACAAACTCCAGCTGAGGCAGCAGCTGCCGTGCCTGCTGCCAGCGGGAGCCGGGGCGTTGGCAGAGGGTTCCTCTGTATGGGCACAAGAAGTGCTCCCCTTTCCTTTGCCGACACAAGACGTGCCCTTTGATCTCTTACTGCTAAGGACAGCAGAGGCCGAAATCGTTACCATTACACTGCTACGGAGATGGGATACAGAAAAAAGAGGAGGTGATGGAGCGACTTTCTGCGGTGTATGTAACACATGGTCCCTTTCAGGCATCACTCCAGCGAGGGAGTTCCTGGGAAATGCCTACGCGCAGCAGGTTAAAAAGGAGCTACGCCAGCTGATACAGCCCAAGACCACTCGCGTGGGGCTTTTCACAACAACATACAGGAGTCCATCCAGGCTGGGAGAGGGTGCCGAGCCTCCTCCAGGCTGGGCTGGCTCCCAACCCGCAAGAAGACGCGGTAGTTTGACATTCCAGCGTGTTCTTTGACGCCGCATCGACAGGCCATCTGGGGAACAGAGGGGCTTGTTCCAGCGTCGCTCTGCCGAAGCGCCAGAAGAAGAGCACGACTGGAGCATGAGGGGCTCTGGACATGCCCTTACTCCTCCTCTCCAGGAGAAATCAGTATCTGGGCGTAACAGAAGAAAATCCAGGCCTTCCACGAAGCTGCTCAAACACCAGCTTTGCGGAGCGGTGGCCTGTGACATTGTGGAAGCTGTGCTGGGAGCGAAGCTGGGAGCTGACGCGCAGCTTTCTGGGATGGGACAGGTGACCACGCAGCAGGCTGAAGCGCTCCTCATCAGCAACCCACCTGACTTCTTACAAGGGCAGGGAGTGACAGGACAAGGGGTAATGGGTTTAAACTGAAAGTGGGGAAGTTTAGATTGGATATCAGGAAGAAATTCTTCCTGGAGAGGGTGGTGAGGCACTGGAACAGGTTGCCCAGAGAAGCTGTGGATGCCCCATCCCTGGAAGGGTTCAAGGCCAGGCTGGATGAGGCTTGGAGCAACCTGGTCTAGTGCAAGGTGTCCCTGCCGATAGCAGAGGAGTTGGAACTGGATGGTCTTTAAGGTCCCTTCCAACCCAAACCGTCCTGTGATCCTATGACTCCCCTGCCTGTGTGGGCCAAGAGACCACCTTAGGGCTGAAGGGTCAGCTGCTCCCAAAACTTCTCCTGAACAGAGGGTAATGTATCTCTCACCCGTGCAGAATACCCCCTCCCATTCAGCTTTTCCCGCTGAAGAATGCCTCAGCTTTCCTGGAGGGCAGGTGAAACCCCTCAGCAATCTCCCAGAAAGGAAGGATAGGGCCGCAGTTCAGGGAAACCAAGAGACCACCTTAGGGCTGAAGGGTCAGCTGCTCCCAAAACTTCTCCTGAACAGAGGGTAATGTATCTCTCACCCGTGCAGAATACCCCCTCCCATTCAGCTTTTCCCGCTGAAGAATGCCTCAGCTTTCCTGGAGGGCAGGTGAAACCCCTCAGCAATCTCCCAGAAAGGAAGGATAGGGCCGCAGTTCAGGGAAAGACCGTCGAGCACTGATGCTGCAGCAGCGGTTGGTTGGATTTGTCATGCTGACCGACTGCCAAGGTAGAGAAACAAACCTACCACCAGCCCGGGAGCCCTCACGGGACGGCTGGGGAGACCAGTGGAAGGAGGAGAAAAACCTGGTTTTCCTACTGTGCCTGCCTGTGGATGTAGAAATCCAGGGCTCGGAGCAAAACTGTCAAGCCTGAGACGTGCAAGAGTTACTCCTCTAACAGCCACGGACTGATCCCTGGGCTGAGCTGGCAGAACCCTGAGCCAATTGCTTGCCCTTCTTTTCCTGGTTAAGGAATTAAAAGTTTTCCAAAATTCCTTCAACAGGAATACCGTGCACACGCTCAATATTACTTTATGGAGCAAGGGGCCTTTTTCAGCTGCCACACACTGGCAGGTAACGCCAGCTCTAATCTGTTCTGTTGCTGAAAGATCAGGCGTTGGGGATTACATGGGATCCGCGCAGCAGGATGCCCGCGACGGTGACCCCAGCATCCCCAGCGGCACCACTCCCCTGCAGATGGCCGTTCTTCCCACCTTAACGCTGAGCAACAGCGAGGTGACCCCTGACCTGCCTGACGCAGGGGAAGAACATGCAGTCGCACACACACGGATACACTTGGGGCTCGGTGTGCAGGCTTCTCCCCTCAGATGCTGTGGCTGCGTGGCTACGAAACCATCCTCTTTCTCCTCCCCAGGCAGGCCAAGGCAGCAGCCACAGGAATAAAGTGGCAGCGGCGTTTTTAATCGATGGCCAGCAGACCATTTCAAGCAGGGACCAGGAACTCCCACCGCCCTTTTCCTCAGACACGCCACTGACGTGACAGAGCACTCGCCAGCAAGGTTGAGGTGACACTACTACCACCAGTGCGGCAAGGCCTCGTGCTCACGCTGCAAAGACAGGTTCCCCTGCTACAGCCAGCTCAGCTTTACACCTCCAGAGAAGAGGAAATTTACACCAAATACATTTTTTAACACTCAAAAGTCCCCTGCGTTTAAGGTCACGATCCCAGCGTTCCTGCTGCATCGGGCTGTTGGAATCACCACTGGGAATCTATCGGTTAATTAAAACCACTTGCTTTGGGTAACTTTGAGGAATGCAGATGTGGGAGACACTGGCTGGCCCAAGGGCTGGTCCTGCTGGCCTGATGAAGCCTCCGCTGTTACGCTGACAAGCCAACCTGTCCGACACTTAGCACCGCGCTCGTGGCAAACACTACACTTTGGACAAATACATCTCATTTCTCCGTCCTCTGACTACGACCCCTCTTGGTGCTCGCTGAAAAGCGGTGCCTTACACCTTCTCAAAGAGCTGAGGTTCTGCACACCAACGTGACAGACAGGAAACGGAGTAACTGTCCACAAGCAGGTCCCAACCGCCCAGCTGGGTTCTCTGCTGTCAGGCACTAGCACGCTGCATGTCCACCTACGAGCTCCTACGCCGCTGGCTGAGAGGGGAGGCAACTATGCCAGGCATAACTGTGGCCGCTGGCACCGCAGGATCGGTTCTGCTTGCCAGAGGGAGTTACAGACTCACGATGCAGAATCCAGGTACCTGGGACTTGCTCTGCCCTTTGAACTGCCTTCGAGCTATGCTTTGTTGGCCAGGGGAGGTTTAGATTGGATATTAGGGACAATTCCTTCACTCAAAGGGCTGTCAGGCATTGGAAGGGGCTGCCCAGGGGAGTGGCTGAGTCACCAGCCCTGGAGGGACTTAACAGAGGTACAGATGAGGCACTTGGGGACACGGAGTCTCTGAGTGGTGGAGTTGGCAGCGTTAGGTTAACTGCTGGACTCGATGATCTTAACGCTGTTTTCCAACCTAAAAAATTCTATGATTCTCTATCTTGTAGCATCATGCCCACTCAAAAAAGCAGTTTCTGGACTTGTACTGGGGAGTCACATGAGCAAACCTCCTGCAGAGAAGCCTCCTGCCTGTCGGGATGCGCTGGGTTAGGCGGAGGAGTTGCTCCCATGCTGCTTTAGCAGTTCCCCAAGAGCTAGAAATTCACTGCTCTGGGACGAGCAGGGGGGATCAGGAAAGAAGAGACCCTTCCTGTGAAAATCTCTCGCTACACATAGCATCAGCGTTCAAAGCACAACAGGTTAACAAGACCTCCCACAGGACCCGACGCCAGAAATTGCACTGCTGATGAAATTCCCGCTGCCTGGTGTGAGAACCCCACGTGTGTAAGAAACTCCCCGGCCAGCTGTGCTGCACAAACCCAAAGCTGTGTGTTGCCCAACGCTGAACTTCATTTCACAACTTCCTTCCAAGCTGCTAAGATTTTTTTTTGTGTGCTTGTTTTTCAGCTGTGAAGAAGAGTCCTCCCCCAGCTCAGAGCAATGCTTGCAAGCAGGAGGTTTAAAAAGGTTGACACCCGCAAGGTGGGGTCAGTTTGGGTTCTTCTTTAGCACACTTCACATTTAGGACCCAGCCTAATGCACTTTCCCCCCACAGGAACTCTTGGAAAGTACCGGGTGAAAACAGACTTCTTAACCCCCTTAATTCCTCAAGACTTGCACCTTGGCAAAGGGAACTCCTCGAAGGGCATGAAAGGGACATTAAGCCAGAAGATGTTTTTCAGAAGGGCTTAAGATAATTTTCCATGTTTGCATTTTGTAGTTTTTTCAATCACTTTTACTACTTGATCTGCTTTTTCTTCCCTCACTCGCTGTTGAGCAACAGATGCACGTAAAAGGGAAACAGAGAACCCGACTCTCTGCGAAATACTGCCAAGCGTATGAAACAAACACGCTGAGTTTGAAAATACCAATTTTGCATTCCCCTGAATTCAGAGCATGTGAATTGTACAGGCTGTAGCTTTTATTCTGCTTCTACATTTTGGGAGAGAAGCCTCACCTTTCCAACCTGGGGACATCTGCCTGTTCTGGAGCACGACAGTGCTTCCCACACAGCACTGGTGGGACCAAGCGCATCAGGCACCAGGTAGTGCCCCGCACACCAGCCTGCCAACGCCCTCCTGCGCGTTTCCACACCCGTTTGATGAGGGCCCTGCACCCCAGAAGGGGGTCACAGCCCCCCTCAGATGGGAGTGATGTGCACGCAGGCTACGTACGGCAGCACACCCGCCTTTGGTCGCCCGGGACGGGCGGCAGCGCTGCTGACTCAGGGCTGACTCAGAGTGCCACGTACTGAATCACCTCCGCCACATCCTGCAGCACCCAGGATCTTCTCTGGGGGCCTCCCAAGTGATATTACCCAGCTTTTAAGCTTTCACTGGAAGCAGAATGCAAGATGGAGTGGCTACAGGCCAACAGCGAGCTTTTAAAAGGTTTCTGACAGAAACGGAAGAGAGCGCGAGAGAGGCAAAAAAGAAACTCACTCGGCGCTGGCCAGAGCTCAAAGGCATCTGCCTCGTGCCCCAAGACGACACAAGCAAGCTCCCCAAGAAGCAACTGCAACCACTTAGACGAGGCAGCGAGCTCACCTGCCGGACTCCCTAACCAGACTTCTAAGTGCTTCTGCCTCTGGGGAAAAATCCTCTCACTCCACAGAGGCCACGAGTACTGGAACCAGCCATTTCGTCTCTTCCTCGGCGTCACAAACTCATGCTCTGAGTCAGTATTAATTTCAGACTGGCTGAGAGCTGAGAAATTAGGTACAAAGCAACCCTCAAGGTTGGAAAAACACGGGAGGTAGTGATTTTTTTAGTAGCGGAAGCCTGAGTGAGAGGGACCAACCAAACCGAACTGTCCCAGGTGGAGTCCGAGTGCCCTGGGTGAGGTTTGGGCTGGTGACCACAGCTAGCCCCAGATGGCCACCTACCAAGAACAAGTGATGCTGGAACGAACCCTTCCTCCCCGTTCACCCCAGGGCCGAGGTGGCTCACGGACCAGAGCAGAGGGAAGGGGTCTGGGCGGGGGATGGGAGGGCAGGGAGGGAGGCAGGCAGGCGCGCGTTCTCACCTGAGGCCGCTGTAGCGTTTGTAGGGGTTGAAGCAGCTGCTTGGTTCCGGGCATGAGCAGGGATGAGGATCGAAGCCAGAGATGGGTTACTTGACAGTTCTGGAGGGGAGGTGGAACAAACAGAGTTAGCTCATCGTCCACAGAGAGCCCCACATGCAGGCTCAGCTCCTCGGGCTTCCCCCCGTAACGGCAACCTTGGGCGCAACGCATGCCCTTACGGCCAAAGGTCGCGTTACGTTCTCCCCGCTGCCGACCAGCCAGAGGAAACCACGCCGCTCTCTGGCAGGGCAGTCTCTGCAGCGAGACTGTCAAAAATACGAGAAGTGGTGCAAGGGAATGATTTCCTAGAGAAAGACAGTGGCTTGAGAGTGAGCAAAGAACCAGGCAAGCCTGCCCTTATCAACAGCCTGATACCGCGTTTCCTTCTGAGCACAGGAAGGATCCCCTTCTCAAACCCACGTGCCATCAGTCTCCAGAAGGCTGACAACAGCGGCGCTGCTCTGGGCACTGCCTCAGCAAGGAAGCAGCTGCCACAGTTGCTCCAAGAGCTTCGGGGACTCAGTTCTTTGGTTCGCTCAAGCATCACTTTCTCAAGGACCCGGGAACCCTAGACCAGTGTCTCACGACAGTCTCCTTGAGTGAGGCCAGGAAGAGGCAACATATCCTTTAAAAGCATGGGGAGAGACGAAGGGAGTTCGTTTGCTGGGCAATTTAAGTGGACAACAAAATGACGCAACCGTTCTTTCTGAAGACTTAGCCAAGGAAATAAAAGTCATGTCTTTTAGGCTCCAAATCTAGTATCGCTCCAGCGTGTGTCAAGATGAGAAACAGGCATCTTACAGCCACAACGGTGGGAGGATTAAGGGCAACAAATGGCAATCTTCTGGCACCCTTTCAAGACATCTAGTGCCTCACAGAAGGTAGGACTGCGCCGAGACACGCCAGGTCCTGCTTGTTTCACAAACAGGAGTGACTGTCTCGTGAGAAAGCAACATCCGGCGAGAAGGATGTGAGCAGTCACCTCGCGGAAGGAGACTGATGACTTTTGGAGCTCCAGGAGGTCATCTGGAGGAGAAATGAGAACAGACAGCTTTTCGCATAAGACCTCCAGATAGCAAGGGCTGTGCAGAAGCCAGGCCGACTCACACCACGGGTTCGGTAAGGTGGTTCTGTACACAGCCAGGCTTGAAGCTGGGCTCGTTTTTAAGAGCCTACTGCCTTCCCGTAACGCAAGCTGTAAACTTAGGGCCTAAAGGGATCAGCAGTCTACTTGGCAATTTGTTTTTCTCCATTAAGCTTCTTTACTGCTGGAAAAACAAGATGCAGAGACTCTCACCTGCTTACAGGCCTCTTATTACTACATGTTTTGAGACTGTGTTTTAGCACTTACAAAGAGTCTAAAACCAAGCAGAAGTTGCTACATTACCTGCAACCCATCCAATCTATCCTATAATACCCCATTCAGGTCTCATAGCAGACCTACCTAGCCCTTCTACAAAGCCTCAATACTCACAGCATCTATACAAAGAGCAATCCTTAAATGCAGGTGGGAATAATTCACATATTGGTAATGTAATTCAGAATTCATAGGTCTCCAGCTTAAGCGGAAGAATAAACTGAAGAAACAGGAATCCCCAAGCTGGACCCCAGCGGTAAGCTATACTTTCACACCGATTTGGGTGTCAGCTGCTCCCTGCTAGATGAGGTCGCTCCGTTCGCTTTTTTGCCACAGCTATTTCTCACTGGGAATCTGCTGTTTTCAAAGTTTCTATTGTCCCTGCTTCACTTCCTGCTCATCACTGGCAGCAATACAGGGCTGTGACCCAAACCAAAGCCGAGCTAAGACGGCAAGGAAACCCAGCGACACTTCCTGCCTTCCGGTGCTAAGCAGTCCCTCGAGGCTGCAGGAGCTGCAAGAACCAGCTGACCCGACAGAGCAACACCCTTGCAACGGCACTTGGACCCCGTTCCCAGAACACCTCCTTTTGCAGCACCGACTACGGCAAGTCCACTGGCTCTTGTTGTTTTTAAGGCAAGCGCGACTACTTCTCTGAAGCTACCTCCGGGCGCTTGCATAGAGACGAGAAGACTGACCTCGCTCCCTCCTCCAGCCCACACGACCTTTCTCGGCACGAAGTTTCTTAAATCCGGCACGGTCTGAATGTCCCGACACTTCCCTTAGAGGGGCAGGCCAATTCAGCAAGAAATAACCAAAGCCATTTGAACTCTTTCGGCAGAAGTTTAATAGCAGCTTTGCTTGACAACTTGCCTGAATTTTTGTTCTGCCACATTTTTGCATCTATCCCGTCTGTAAGGATGAGACGTGTCAGTGCCAAGGAAAAGGCTTGACCTGTGGGATCTGCAGTCTATGAAGTATTGAGAACCTCTGTTCTCGGTGGTTTCCAACACGGTTCTTGGACAAGCTGTTGAACTCCAGCCCGCTTATCTGAACCAAACGTGCGGTTCGAGGCTGGGTGGTTAATTACAACCAACACTGCTGCAAGAAGGGATTGTGAGCGAGGCAATCCAGGTAAAGTTTTCAATCCCATGACGAACAGGGCAGCCATCCCAATTCACTCTCCAGAGCCAACTCCCGTTCTCCTCAGCTGGGAGAACACCTCTGGCTTGCTCCTGATCAAATCATGCCGTTTGCAGTCACTTTACGTCTCCAACAAGGAACAGGAAAAACAACGTCCGGTTTAACTAGAACACCATCTTCATTCCCCAAACACAAGAAAATGCTTGGTGTTGGGAAATTGGCAGCGCTCTTGTTCAGTAGCGTTCCATTTGATACACTCCCAGAATCCCCTGGAAAAACTAGTCTCCTACCATGTTTGCTTTGCCACAATAACAAACTTTCCATTTAACTCAAGCTACTCCAGCAGTTCCTCCTCAGTCTAGAAGAGCTGAAGGAGCACAAGTTTCCTAGTTTCCCTTTCTCCCCCCGGCCCCTCCACATGCCCTGAGCAGAAATACTCTGTCTAAAACACCCAGATGGCACTCAAATGGTCACACTAAAGAGTTCTTGTCACACTGAAACAGTTTGGTTGGAAAGGGAAAGATATATATAATTATATATCTTTTATAGATATATTTTCAAAGGTCACGAGCCAGGCTCATTAGAAAACCCAAAACCCCCAGACTTCAGCAAAAAAGTCATTTCTCAGCGACAAGCACGATAACCATTCCCAAGTGCTGAATCACAGAGATTTTTCCAGTCTTTAATGGCCAACACGGAGTGGCAGTAGCATTTATGCCCCGGCACAATCACTGACATGTTGCAAGCAGTCTAGGAAACGGTACTCATTTCACAGATTGTTTGAAAATTCAGCTTCTGAGAGAAAAATTGCTGCCTGTGCTTTCTGTCTGGCAGGTCTAACAGAATTGTCAGGCAGGTCTAACAGAATTGCTTTCTGTCTGGCAGGTCTAACAGAATTGGGGTTAGCTCAGTGGCTAGTGGAGGTACCTCCTTGGCCACAATAATTTTTTCACCCCCCAATTTGAATATAACATTTGTTTCAATACCAAGGGAAGCTTACAGGCAAGAATCAAGAACGATCAGCCAAAGCTCTCTGACAGAAATCTCTGCAAGAAAGTAAGCACCTACATGCCCCACAACTATGCTGGCAGCCAGAGACCAAGACCTTCGTCTTCCATGCACTCTCACCGCTTTTCTCTAGGCCACATCAGTGCCCAAGATCAGCAGATTTGGTACAATGCTTGGTTCTTTCTGAAAATCAACCCAATGCGCTAAAGGTCAGGTTTATGTTGTTATTTCTAGCAGTTTTGCCCTCGAGCCTTCTGCAGCCACCTCCTACTTCAGGGGTTTCAGGCTGCTGGATACAGCCAAAGGAAACACTTCGAAAACTTAATTGTTGACTGTTGAAAGCAAATGCTGTTCAAAACAAAAGGATGTCTTTCATGACTTTTTAAATTACCAGAGACGACAACATGAGTCACCATCTGATTTCCAATGACTTGATCTATCTCCCAGTTGGGATTTCTGCTCTGGACTAGCCAATCTGACGGGACCTTGCGCAGCCTGGCTAAAGAGTGAGGAGTGCACAGTGGCCACAGGAGGAGAAAAGCTTCCTGTGTATCTGGAGGCTGTAATCCGGACTGCTGCTACACGAGAGGCTGTAATCCGGACTGCTGCTGCACGTTCAGCAACTGCAAAGGGCTTGAAGTCACTGCACTAAGCAACGTATTTATGTATTTTAAAAACTCTGGGGAGTTTTTTGTGTGTTTGGCTGGTCAGCTGCAACAGCTTATTTGGAAATGCGTTCATGACTAGCCTCTGCCCTGCCCTCCCTTCTTAGGTGTTAAAACTGGCACCTGCCAACGACAGAAACCTGTTTTTTCGAATCTTAAGGAAATTGCTCCACTGGAACAGATTTCTCTCGCCATTCCCATGAATCACTGTGCAAGGGGAGAGCACATCAGCTCCTTAGGACAGCAGAAGAGGAGCTTTAAATTTGCTGGAGCATTAGGGTAGCTTGCCCAGCAGGTCCCACACTACCTGAGGGGAAACCAGGGACACATTCCAAATACATGCAGTTATTTTTCCCCTGAGGATTTTTAGAAAGACTCACTACAGAGCTTTCCAATATTTAAAGTCCTTGTTTTCATGAAGTAAATAGGACCAATCTTAACAGCACTAAGAAACAACTAGTAGGAAATACTTTCCAAAAGAACAGGGGTGAAGCTGTATTACGATACTGGGATCGAAACTATCTGAACTCCTGAAGGTGGCCTCAGGGTGGGAAGAAAAGGCAATCCCTGAGTACTGTAATAAGGAAGGACATAACTACTAAATTCTCAACAACCCATGCAGGCATCAGCAGAGAGGACAGTGGCCTGGAAGCACAAGCTATTTTCTTGAACACTTTAAGGCGTCTGTGCTTTGGAAATGTTTTAGTATATTCAATATCTTTACTATCTGCAAGGCAGACACGCTAAGCGAGTTGAAAGTTTATTTCCAGGCAGCTTAAAATACTACTTTGTACAAACACAATGCTTCTTGCCCCTCTCCACCCCACCCTTATTATTTTTTTTTAAACCAAAAGGGCTCCACATGTTGAAGGAGAGGGCTCTGTTTCACATTTTGGCAGATGGGCACTGCACGCACTACAGAGTTTGAAAAATTACACTGATGCTAACTGAGCCAAACGGTGGTTTAGATGTTCAACAGAAAATGCACACAGATCTATTCTTGCTCAAAAGGGTGAAAGTTGGCAGCTAATCACTTTTTAAAAAAGAAGTGCTACAAAATTAATTACTAGCATATTTATATGCCATACTTCTCACATTCTCAGTCTTGGCAGGCAAAACTGTTCTGGGGGAAATCGGTTTTATATTTTTGACTTCTGTGGAAAAAAATACATGAATGGTTTGAAAATTTGATACCAGTCTGGATTCAAATAAAAAAGTTGCCCATCATTCTTACAGTTTCTAAATTACTGAGGCAGTGTAATGCCAGATGCCTTGACAGGACAAGAGGAAACGGCCTCAAGTTGTGTCAGGGGAGGTTTACATTGGATATTGGGAAAAACTTCTTCACAGAAAGAGTGGTCAGGCACTGGAACAGGCTGCCCAGGGACGTGGTGGAGTCACCATCCCTGGAGGTGCTTGAGGAGCGTGCAGACGTGGCGCCTGAGGACATGGCCTAGTGGGTACGGCAGTGTTGGGGTGATGGTTGGACTGGATGGTCTGACAGGTCTTTTCCAACCTCAGTGATTCTGTGAACGGTACAATATGTAAAATCTGGACACTAAAGCCTCTGTATTTATCTTGCATCCAGAACCAAACTGGACAACAACACTACAAACCTCCCTGCCAAACATAGTAGGCATTACCTCCTGCGATGGCGTTTCAGGTATGAAGGAGCAGGATCATCTCCAAAACGATAATCTGATCTCCATGGTCCACTGACTGTGCTGTTTCACACAAACCCCCCAGCTAGGCTGCAGAGCCTGAACTGCAGGCGTTAAGCCTTCTTGATGCAACCCAGTAGTAACAGGCCTCGGTACCCGGTGCTAAACTTGAATCGAAGGCACCAGGCATCTGAAAATCCCACAACCCATTTCTCCAAGTCCCTTTCCTCTCTTTTGGAACAGACAGCTGGTTACGCAGCCGCTTAATAACCTCAGTCCTGCTCAGAGAATTGTTATTTTGGAGGGAAGGAGTGACAGCTGAAGTATACTGAACATTTATCCCAGTGCTTCTTCCTAAAGAAGGGATCCGTCAACGCTCCCAGGCTACCTTGAGTGGTGAAGTTGAAGAGTGCGGGTTTCTCTCGCCCATTGGGTAACTTGACATTTGGGTCCCGTAGTTCGTCGAAGAAAGAGTGCGCACAGGCCTCCAGGGGGGTCAGGCGGGCAGTGGGGGTGTACTCCAACAGACGGCTACATAGCGCAATCGCTTCTGGTGGAGTGCGGGGCCGGAAGACCTGAAAAGAACAAACAAGCAAGGAGAAACAGGTTGCCTGGGTATGTTTTTTCTCGACCGACCAGAAGCAAGTCAGAGCAATTAAACCTCTCGTTGCCCAACAAGCTGGAACACACTTGTGGTTTGCGCTAATCAAAGTCCTCCAGTAAGGATGGGAAAATCCAGTTCCTGGGGTTGAGAAAGGGTTAATTGCAACGCCTTGCGCTAGAGTGAAGGTGCAATGCCAGCAAGAGACTTCATGAGAGCGCACTCGGAAAAACAACTTCAGGAATGAAGGGGAAACTCATTCAAAGATCGTGACAAACACACAGAGGTGCTACCAGCCATGCACATGGGGTGGAGTGAAGGTGGGGAGGGGGGTTCAAATGAGCAGGAGTCACTGAACGTAAAAAACCGAGTAAGGCCCCGCTAGGGTTTTGGGTTGGGGGTTTTTTGTTTTGGCTAGTGAATGAAGTCTTACTAAGGCGGACTTTGTCGGCAGGCAGCAGGTCAGCTTGTTGCTATGGAGGCTGCTGTTCAGCTTTGGAGAACAACAAGGGAAGCACGGGTGGGGTGCAGGAAAGGTCTAGCTCTAATTCGCGAGTTAGTCCTTCCGTGACCTTATTCTGGCAAGCCATTCCCGCAAGTTTACTGGGATCATTCCTGCACATTTGGTATTTGTAAGGACAGCTGAAAGCTGAGTCAAGAGAACCAACTGTTTTACTCTAACACAGATTTTTACCTCGAATGATTACAAAAAGGAGTTCTTCGCTGCAGCTTTGTTCTAAACCTCGGAGAACGGTTCTACCCACCGCTCATCACGCCCCCCCTCCTTCCTCATGACGTCAAAAGCAGAGCGTGAGCTAACCACGTACGTGACCTGGATGGCCTCCTCGAGCCCTTGTCTCTCACCACGTTGCAGGAGACGGGCAGGCTGGGGAAAGGGGAGCGGGGCGGGTGCCAGCGTTAAGTTCCGAGGCCAGCATTTTCGGTAAAAATTGAGCTCATCCAAAATGCTTTTGCACCAGTGCAGGTGAAGCCAAGCCACACAGCACCAAGGAGCAAAAGCCAGTAATAATAAAAATCCGTGCACGACATGCCGGTTAATCGCGGGTGAGGAACTTGCACAGGCACTCCGTAAGCAGGTTTGAAACCAAAGACACACGCCCTGGTGAATGAGAATCAAACACAAACGCCAAGTTCTCCGGGCACTGGAATTTTATCCCCTTGGTGCCCAGCGGGCTCAGGAGCCGCCGGGTTTGCTGCAGCGCTTGCTGCACTAGCGCGCGTGGCAGGGAACCCTGACTCGGGGGGCGGGGGGTGGCTGGGCCAAGAGTCAGGCACCAAAAGGAGCAGAATTTATTTCTACTACCGGCTTACGGCAAAGCAAACCAAAAAAAGTTTTCGCACGAGGCCCGTAATGAGAAAAGGAAAGGCTGGAGCTCAGCGCTGCCGGCGGCGAGCTGCGGCTGCCCACCGTGCCGCGAACGTAGG
>NW_010226848.1:0-328 GCF_000690775.1 Eurypyga helias
GGGTGCCGAGCACGCTGCAGCAGCTTTGCTGCCCCCGGGATCCCCCAGCACTGGTTGGCTGTTGCATCCTTCCCCAAACCTCTGCCCTTCCCCAGCGCCCACCCTCTCCCGGGTGCGAGCGAGGTGGATGCGCGCAGCTGGTCGTGTTTGCTCTCCTTCCCCAGGCCCTGCGTGGCCCTTGTTTACCTCTTCTGTGCGGTGGTGCTTGGCCCGCGCTGCTCTCCTCCCATTTCCTGGTGGAGATTTGCGGGTGGTCACAGAGGTGCTTCTTCCGGCGCCTGTGGGACCGCTGCCGCCTGCTCTTGGGGCTGGTGGCACGCGGGAGCGG
>NW_010226848.1:396-19530 GCF_000690775.1 Eurypyga helias
GCCGCTTCCCTGCACAGCACGTGCTGCGGCGCTCCATCGCGTGGCATGGGTCCAGCCGCTTCGTTTTAGAGCAATTTAAATGTTCTTGTTGCAGCTCTGCTAAACCGCCGTAGCTTTGGCTGCCGTGCTTTGGCTGCAACTTCGCATTAATAAGGAATGATAAAGCCCTTGAAACCGCTGAGGATTTTCTTAAACAGTTGGTGCACGGGTACGTGGTAATCGCTGTCTCCTCACATTGCACTGCAGCGTTTCCAGTCTCAATCTGTGTCAAACAACTGGTAGCCTTTTCACCAGGCACTGGTGAAAAGAAGTTCGAAAGGGAGGCTTGGGCTGGAACATGGTCCATGGAAGAGTTCTTGGAGCTAAAGGCAACTTCTGCATCGCAGCTTTTTCAAACAAGACTACTCTTCCCTCTGTCGTGAACATAAAGCAGAAACCAGTTTCTGCATGCAGATAACACAGAAGAGTGGGTTTTGGTTTGGTGTGGGGTGCTTTTTTTGTGGGGGTTTTGTGTTTTCTTTTTTTTTTTTTTGTAAAGGTATTCCCTCTGTGGAAAGACAGCCAGGACAACTAGGAAGCTCTTAGACAGAAAGTGCTAGGAAAGGCATCTGAAACGCTCCTAAGTCTGCAGTTTGCAGTGGAGCGGGTCGGGCATGACGTTCCCAGGGTGGCTTTGCACATACAACGCTGGCTCGCGATGATTTCTTCCTCTGCTGTCAGTTTTCCCTGTGACTTGGGGGAAGAGGCGTGGTGCAGATTTTTGGAGTGTGCGTGAGTCAAGTTTTAAGCTCTTAACTTCTAGTTTTTGTATTCTTCAAGTCACCTCTGAGGATGAGACTGAAGATGCTCAGCTACCTCATGTAGTACATGTGTACATAAGGGGGAGTATTCCCAGTCTGTGCCCCTTGTTAGGAACGTTGCTTTTGACGGGTTGGCATCGTAACAGCGTTTATGTGGGCTGAATCTGGAGGAAAGCCTTTTTTTCCACTGAGGCATCTAACTGGAAAATTTAGATGTGGTTTGCTGTCAGCAGCAAGTAGTTGCTGCAATTGGAGACAGGTTATTAAAGAAAATACCTGGTTGCAAGGGACAACGAGCAGGATTTTCATGCTGCAGGATGGGTGTGGGAATTTCACTCCTGGGGAAGGAGGAGCAGAGGGAGCTTGGTGAGGAAGGACTAGAGATAGCAGGAGCTGATGCCTGCTCAGGAGACCTTTCCTTCCTCTAACATTTTCGAGGTACTGTCTTGCCAGAAATCCAAGCTCTTCGCAGGCTGGGGCATGTCATGGCAGAAAATTTAAAGTTATTTGAGCACTGCTAACCTGTTTTTGTCTTTCTCATTTTGTTCCCCTTTGCTTCATCCTGGATGTCTAAAAGGACAGTTGGAACCAATAAACGAGGTGAGTTAATCTGATGATTCACTCTCTGCTCTGTCTCCTTGCTCCGTCCTGAGGGGATTGTCTCGTCTTTTCTGACCCTTTACTGATGTCCTAGATATAAGTAATGCAACTGCATTTTGGGCTGGTAATTTTTAATTTTTTTTTCCAATGTTCAGATTTTGTTTATGGAAAAAACTGTTTTACTTGAGCAAAAAGGAATGTTCCTGGGGAATCTTGTCTGCAAATCTGTGTTCCGCAGAGGAAACTCTTTTGCGTGGTGTGGTGGTGCCCTTGTATCTCCACACTTGTGGATCCTGCGAGTATTTTGGAGGGTATCTGTGGGGAAGTTCTCACATGCTGTATTTCTTTGGCTTCTTGGGAACATTTCAAGGTCACACAAAATCATAAAGTGACTCAACCCTGGTTGTGCACGTACGGTGCTCTTGCAGCTGTGTGTCTCCCCCCACGTGACTACGGAGCGATGCCCTTTATTAGGAGTGCCCTTGTGCTGCTTAATGAGCCTTCTTACAAACCGCAGAAGTTGGAGCGGGGATGGGTGGGAGATGGGCTAAGGTGTGACTTTCTGCTGCTCTTGAAGCCAGCAGAGCTTTGAAGTGGAGGGAAGGCTGTGGGGATGGCATGGAGGTGGGACAGCAGCCTGTTGCCCCTCCGATGGGGTGCTTACACCTCGTGATTGTAAGAGCAAAAGAGCACTGTTACAGGGGATGCTGCCAGTGCCACCATGGAAACCTAAGAAATGCAGTACTTTTCTGGGTCAAATAACTTCTTTTAAAAAAAAAAAATCATTGAAGGTTCTTCGTTAAATCAGTCGTCGTAGCGGACAGGAGGAGGCGTGTGGATAGCATGCCATTTTAGTGGCAAGTTTGTCAGGCTGTCATGCTTTATGTGTATGGATCATACAAATACTACGTGCTGATACATCTACAGGAACAAAATGTGTTCACGTTGCGGTGTTAAGATTTGCAAATTAAATAGACCCTTGCCGGATTAAATTGGAGCTTTCACTTACCTTCTGTTTTTAATTCCTTTTGTTGTACATTTGCCGATCTATTAGTTTGTTGATGTGTGTGAAAGAATAAGCATGTTTCCAGTCTAGCATATTGCTGTGCCATAGTGTTTTCTAAATCACCCTCTTGCCAACCTACATAATAATACATCGTTAGTAGAAGGAAAGTACCTGCAGTGAATACTTATTTTCCTGCCTTGTTATGGCATCAGTGAAGTTGGGCTGGTAACTGCATAGCACTTGTCTGTTGATATAGATGGAATAAATATAGTTCTTAATGTTCTGTTGCAGAAACACAAACATAAATACAGCTGAATGTTATTTCTCAATAGCTATTGATGGGTTGTAATCTTGTACTTTGGTTTCCAATGGCTTCAGGGTCTGCTCGCTAGAATCTCGGATCTCTTGCTGTGCCGGTGGACTTGTAGAAATTGTTGTCAGAAGTGTTTCGACTGTAGCTGTTGTCAAACAAATGAAGATGAAGTTGAAATCCTGGGACCTTTTCCTGCTCAAACTCCAGCCTGGCTGTAAGTTTAGATGCACTGTTTTGTAGCTTTAACTGAGGAGCAGGGCTGTTCAGCTGTGGTGAGAGTATTGATGTGAAATGGCAATAGAACGTTCAAAGGGTGCCGCGTAGAAAGGAGGACCCTCCTGCTGCGGAAGGGAACGTAGGGTACTCAGGGGCAGGGTGAGAAAGGGCAGTCCTGTTTGTTCAAATAGTAAGGTTAGTCTGTGTAAACACCTTTCTGATGAGTAAGACAGAAGTTGCTTTGTAAGCCAGCATAGCAAGCTGATAAGTGGTTCAGCTGTGCAGCTAAAGATGCGTTCCTAAAGATGCTTTTCATCTTCAGCCCTGTTTCCTCTTCAAATGGACCAGCCCTTTGGGGCACATCAACTTGGCTGAGATGCTGATGAGGTGGTTTTGAAACATTTTTCTTATCCTAGCGTGATGGTGGTTATCGTGTAGGCTGATGAAAGGCGTACCTCGTGTGTGCTCCAAAGGGGAAATTCATCTGAAGTTTCATTTAGCAAGACTTGATCTCCTGCATCATCTTAGTACTCCTCAAGATTTTCCCTTGAATCATTAAAGAACGGCAGCAGCAATGCCGGGTTTTATCTGGGGCTTTGGTTAGTGCTTTTGCAAATCCATTCCAATGAAAGTCAGGGTAGTCTTCCCTGTGGTAGTCCCTCTCGTATGGGAATTTGCAGCACAGAGGTGACCCCATGGAGGCATTGGTGAAACGAAGAACGGAGCAGAGGTCTCCTGTCTTTTAGTGTCTGCTCATTCAGCTGGGCTGTCTTCGGTGAGAGGACACTGCTTTGGTGTGTCCAGAACCTGTGGCACGGGAGATGCCTGTTTAGTTTAACTGAGAATCTCAGTTAGCTTTACCTGCTCCTCTGAGTACCTGCTGCTGTTCTCTGTCAGGTCTGGAAGGCCCATGTCTTGGTGCTGCATGAAATAAATTGTCTCATGTTTAAATCGCCGTCTCGTCTGTATCCTCTCTTGAATCCAGGTAGAATAGGATAGTAATTAATACCGAAGCAATAATAATAGAGATGTTCAAGATGTGTTAGAGTGGTTTTTAAATGTGGAGCAGCGTATTTAAGAGTCTGACATATGCCCGGGAATGGATTCACCTGCAATTAATGGCAAATAGAAACAAAATCAATGCTAAATAGGAAAGCGTTGCGCACAGGAGAACACAGTGATGAGGTTGCACTATTGGATGTAAAAAGGTTGCTGCAGAAACAAGTACATACTTGGGAACAAGTGGCTGGGCTGCTTGTAAGAGGGTGCTTTGGAATTTCTGGTGTGCTGAGGAGCAGAAAGGACGTCGCGTGTGTTTTGGGATGTGGGGTGGTTGCCCCATGGTGTACTTTTTGGCTGCTGGATCCATCTGTCTGGCTAAAGGGACGCTGTAAGCATTGAAGCTCTGTTCGGTGTATGGATGTATGGTGACTTTGCAGATGAGCTGGCAGAGGATGTGGAGATGTGGAGACCTTTGGACTCATGAAATGCTCTCTCCAGCCTGTGTTGTTTTCCCCCAGTCCTCCTTCACCTGAAAGTTAACTACAGTTAACTTACTGGAATGGCCATGAGCAAACGGCAGTGCACACTGAGGGGTGGGGGGAAAATCCCAGTTCTTCAACCATGTTGCACCCCGTGCTGCACCTACTCGTGCTCACAGCCCTTGGTAGGGTCCCCGGGACCCCAGCCTAGGTCACCTATCCATCTTTCCTTCCAGCTTCAGGCTGTGTGGTGTGGTTAGGGTCTCCCTGTTCTGCACTAGTGCTGGGAGAAGGCAAGTTCCCAGAGGCAGCGCCCGAGAGGGGCAGAGCAGTAGCTTTGGTTTGTGAGGAGGCATGGATGCGGCCATGTCGTAGGATCACTGAAGTCAGCAGCTCCTCTGGCACTGAGGCAAATCCGGTGATCTCTGAGGACGCCTGTTAACGCACGTTGATGTGGAAGCTGGAGATGAGGCTTTGCTTGCTGTTGGCTCCTCTTCTTGAGCTGGGATGGACCCAGGGTGGTGCCAAGGAAGATGGTGATGCTTTAAGCTTCCAGGGTGACTGATGGAAAATGGTGAGGGAACGCAGAAATTACTCGAGTGAGGAGGGCAAAGAGTGCAGAGGAGATAGGGAGAAGTAGGGGAGCCGAGGGTCTGTGACGTGGAGGAGAGGTAGAGAATCAGCCTGTAGAGGAACAAGCGTCTGGAAGGTAAGAGGGAAGGAGAGTAGAAGGCAGGAGTCGGAAGCGGTGTATTTTGTTGGCTGCTCAACAGGAGGGCTACACTTTTTGTGTGTGCAGGTTTAAGGTGGAAACAATCCCATGCAGCCTGTGCTGGCTCAGAATCAGAGGCCGAAGAAGATTTTGGTTTTCAGTGTGTTGATCTTACATTCTTAAATCTATGTGTTTTTGGAGGTAAGAAGCAATGTCTGGAGTTAGATGTGTGAGCAGAGTAAGGGTTCGGAATTGGTCTCAGGATAAGGTGTTTAATGGCTGTTTTTAGTGCTCAGAGATCTGTGTATGCCAGTTGACACCTTGTCCTGGTTTTTTTTCTTTTATTTTTGGAAAGGGGGCTTTTGGATTCAGTGGATACCCCTAACATGGAAGACAGATTTGACACCACCATATTCTGCATTTAAATGCATGCACTGAATTTGGGAACAAATCAATTTATTGTATTCCCTGCTCGCCGGCTGAAAGTGTTTTAAAAATAGGTCTGGGTTTTCAGCTGATGTCTTTCCATCTTGCCCTGTCTTCGTGGGCCCAGGACACTGATGTAATGCAGAATGCAATTTGCTCCTTCCTTCCCTCCCCACCCAGTCCCCACAGGAAAACTGGTTTTATGGTCTTCATTGGCCTACTGGCAAACATCTGAATGCCCGTGCTTAATAATCCATCCTTTATTTTTTGCCCATAGGTTTTCCCTTTGGCAGCTCTAGGACACCCCCTCACCTGGAAATTCAGGAGGGGACACCAAAGCTTCAAGTTTAAGTCTTTCCTCTTGGGAGACTGGTGGTTTTTCTTG
Organism: Eurypyga helias; assembly: GCF_000690775.1. Lineage (NCBI taxonomy): Eukaryota > Metazoa > Chordata > Aves > Eurypygiformes > Eurypygidae > Eurypyga > Eurypyga helias. The sequence continues at coordinate 6,336 of NW_010226848.1, forward strand.
GTTTCTACATTTTTTTTTTTACAGGAACAGCTTAGGAAAAAAAATTCTTACTGAAGTGAGTCTAACTATTGACCTGAATGCATGGTGGCTTCTTGTTATTTCACGAGGAGCGCTTGCATCCTGGTCTTTGCAGAAACGGGCTGGGAGCAAGGGTGTATGTCTGCGCTGCCTGTTACGGAATATTCTGCATAAACCCCAAAGATAAACAGGGCAGAGTCTGTGAGACTGAATTGAAATCAGGATGAGACTTCTCTTCCCAAAGGTTGGGATTAAACAGAAACAGAGCTGCTTAACCAGAGCCAAAGTTTATTTGAGGAAAAATTATTGTGGCTCAGTAGCAATTTCCTTACTGAAGGTCATCTGTATGTTATTAACTCACTATTACGTTTACCCATTGTAGAACATCCTTAATGCCTCTCTTCCTGATTCCCTTTTTACCCTGCCTTCTCCTCTTTCTGTGCATTTGCTTCTCAAACACAGGTATATCCAAATGCTACCTGTGGTTGTGTAAACCAGCATTTGGCCATGAAAAAGCTATTTGTGTTCCAAGTACTGATTGTATGACAAACTGCATGATTTGGACTGCCTTTAATGGGCTGCAGACTTGTGCAAATATTAAATGTCCCTCATAGCATAGAGTTTGGGTTTGATTATTAGCAGCTTTTTTTTTAATGTGGATGAGTTGTGTGACTTGGGGTTGGTGAGATTTGCATGGATCCTGCTGTGAACTTTGTGAATTTGGATAATGAATTCCAGTTGATTTTATATTTGGGGGGGCCTTTTCTGTGAGTTTACTGCTTTTTGCAGAATATGTTTATTGCTCTAGTCCAGTAATTGGTTACTAAAATGAATGATTCAACTTACTTCGTTGGTACCCAACCGAGCCATGCACATAGAAAGGGTGAATCAGGGGCAAAACTCTCTTCAGTATCCCACTCTGCTTTGCTCATTTCATGCTTTCCTTGTGATCTGCTGCTATTTTTTTTGGAATATTCTGCCTGATGGCTTAACCGAAAAGCTTATTTTGCGTGATGCACTACACGTCACATACCATTGTGCGATTTCATTTCCATCGGCAGATGTCTGCCGGCCTCTCCCCTCTGAACGTGTGGTTGGAGACTTTCTCCTCTGCTTGTCACTGTCTGCTCTTGCTCTTCTTTCAGTTAAGGTTGGGAGGTCCTGGCTTCTTCTCTGTGACATGTTGAGGTTTTTAACCAGAATGTTGTTTTATATGAAAACAACATGTATGTATATATATAAACAAACTGAAATGGGAATTACACGTGGACTTCTTTATGATGCCAGTCTTTGTTGAGTCTTTTCAAGGATGCTACAACTCTCGCTTTGTTATTTAGATCTTGCCAACCTTCCTGCTCCCACTGAGACTCCTGGGTGGTAAAATTACTGTCTTGAGAATCACCTCTGCTTTATCGAAGTGGATAAAAAGCAGCTAATTATTTAAAAAGGCATGTCAATAAATAGCTGTTAATTAAATGTATTTATAAGGTTGAGTTTTGAAACCTTAGTGGTGTACCTGCAAAGCAATATTTTACTGAGACAGGTGTGTGGTAGGACTGAGATGAAAGAGCATGGTGGTATCCCATGCTGGTTCATTCCTAGTGAAGGCTGTGCTTCCAGAGTGTAGCTGTGAATTTACAGCAATATGCCACCGTTTTGGTTTTTGTGGTTTGTGGGTATTTTTTTTCCTTTCTTTTTTCTTAATACTTCTGATCAAGATCTGAGTCACATGTGCCCGTGTGGCCTGTGTCGTGCTCTAATACTGATATAACTCTGAAAGACAGACAGAAAGATAAAGAATCTGTTTTTTACATAGGTCTGAAATCAGCTGTTCAGGCTTTTGCTTGCCAAACAGATCAGGAGATGCCCTGCAGCATCCAGGGATGTGCACCCAAGATTAGACCCCGAATATCAGAAGGCATTTTTATTCTGTATATACTCCTTTTACTGGGTTGAATCACCCAAAGGTCTCTCGTTATAACAGGATAAGCAGCCAAAATGAGGACAAAGATGGAGACTCTGATAATACAATCAGTGAGCTGCCTCCCACTCTTCAGGATGTTTCCCCTGACAGAAGGCGGTCGTCTTCAGATGCATCACGGTCCACTTACAGCCTCACGAGGCGGATTTCAAGTAAGGTCGTCCTTCCAACATTAATGTAATTCTTGTGGGGAAGAAAATCAAACTGCACTGCTTGCTCTTTCATCTTTTAGACAGGGAATCAAGTCCGGTTGAAGGTACATTGATTAAAATCTCATCCTGTTCTGCACGAACTCAGTGGAAGGGGCCAGCCCCGTTTTTCTTGCTGAAGCATATGCATGGTAATTGCACGTGAAAATGGACGTGGGGGAAAGGGTAGCTGAGCTTGCACTTCGGCATAACTAAGGGTTGACAGTGTAATGGTGAACAGTCCCGCTGGGGAGCCTGCTGTGCTGGGCGTTGTGCAGACACAGAACAGCTGTACCCAAAGAAGCACAAGTTGACTTGCGCCTGTAACATCTTCAGGTGGATTTCTAACAATTGTGTTCGTGTATTTCTCTCGTTTAGGTTTAGAATCGAGGAGGCCGAGTTCTCCGCTGATTGACATTAAACCTATCGAGTTTGGAATAATAGGAGCTAAGAAAGAAATAGTTCAGCCAACTATCCTACGAAAAACCTATACCCCAGATGACTATTTTAGAAAATTTGAACCAAGACTGTACTCTCTTGACTCAAATGGTGATGATATGGACTCCTTGACCGATGAGGAGATCTTGTCAAAGTATCAGCTGGGCATGCTGCATTTTAGCACTCAGTATGACCTGTTGCATAATTACCTAATAGTGCGAGTCATTGAGGCTAAAGATCTGCCTCCTCCAATTTCCTACGATGGTTCGAGGCAGGACATGGCTCACTCCAACCCCTACGTGAAGATCTGCCTTCTTCCTGATCAGAAGAACTCCAAGCAGACCGGAGTGAAACGCAAAACACAGAACCCGGTGTTTGAAGAGAGGTACACATTTGACATCCCCTTTTTAGAAGCCCAGAGAAGAACTCTGCTTTTAACCGTAGTGGATTTTGACAAATTCTCGCGCCATTGTGTTATTGGCAAAGTGTCAATGCCCTTGAGCGATGTAGACCTTGTGAAAGGCGGACACTGGTGGAAAGCCCTTGTGCCTAGTTCTCAGGTAACAGAACTTATCAGATTATTGCCACAATTCTCCTCACTGTTTTTTTGTGTGGTTCCTTTGCTTGTTGGCAAGTAACACAGTTTCCAATTAGTCACTGTCATCTTAACACAGCATCTGCTGGGTTGAAGTAATGTGGAGCCTACAACTGGTCTTATAACTAATACTGTGAGGTAGAAGATCTGTCCCCTCTCATATTCAAAGGAGGTGGCATGACAAAAGATCCTATGTCAACTCTAATGAGAAGAAAGCAAGACTGCTTTGGAAGTCGGCACCTTTCGGAAAACCTTTCGTGTCACTGCAGCAACCTGCATCCGTTCCCAGACACTGCAGTGACGCTGTCCCATCTGGGTTGCTGCAGTGGTTGTTAACATGACTGTGTTTTAGGGACACGAGGGAAACCACTGGTGCCAGTTCAGTAATAATTTGATACAAGAAAATGTATAGAAGACAAAATCTCTGTAGACTTAGGGCATAATGCATGAACAAAAAATTACGGGATAGCATTAGATTTATTTTCATTGTGTCCCTGAAGGAAATGAACTTGCCATAGATTTTGTCTGATGTAAGTGGCATGTTGCATGCATGCAAGTTTGAGCATGCATTTTGGACTAGATTAAGCCATCTGGTGGGATAGAAGGAGAAGGTGTAGAGGGTCTTTGTGCTTCCATGGCTGCTCTCAGAATAGGGCCCCGGTCAGTGCCACCTCATCTCCAGGCAGGAAAAGAGCTGCTCAGTGATCTGAACTTTGCAGCCAGGAAAGGCGGTGAGCTACCACGTTTGCTACTGGCCATACCACCCACATGGCTAGAGGCGTAGGAGCCCGTAAAAAGCCAAGCTGAGAGCTTGGGGTGAGCGTCATCTCCAACCTTTGTGCTAAGGACTGGAGTGCCACTCTGGGTTGGTATAACACGATTGCTTCTTCCAGCTCCTCACCAGCTCTGTGATGGCAATTTTTAAGTTTTAGAGCCTTTGCTGAGTCAAAATCCAGTATGAAAATGGATGGTTCATGGCTACTTTGGTTTTTGTGTGTTCACAGAAGGGTGGCATAGCCAGAAGCATTAGACAAAATGAACAGTAAATCACTGACCTCACTGCTGATTTATGGCATGAGTCTGAGAGTCTGGTTTGGAGTGGAAATATGTGATCAGACACTTGTGGAAGTAAAATCCATAAAGCAGTGTTTATAAGCAAAGTCAGATGGGTCTCTGGCTTTGCTTTACCCCCTGTCTGTGTGCAGAGGGGCTGAGAGTGCTTTTACCTCTTGCTCAGACCTTCGGGACCCTCTGCAATTGCAAGAGAGCCAGCTAGATTTGCTGTAATAGAAGTACAGCAGATGTTACGGGATTAGCCTGGGCGTTGTTCATGCAAAAGGGGAAGTTTGCAGGTTGTGCACAAGTCAGTTGTGGGGTCCCTGAGCGTGTCTTTATGGAGGATGTGCCAGTGGGATCTGCTTTGCTTGGTAAAGTAGCACTGAGGGGGTGAGGGGACAGCTGTGTTAGAAAGTGGTTCATAAGGAAGATGAACAAGGACAGATACTCCTGGGCTTCCCTCCCTGCCTGGGCCTTTTCCCCAAATATTTATTTACACTGCTTTTTTTCTTTTTGTATTTGTGGTTCATCACAGGCTCTGTGTTGTGTATCTGAGGGCAGAACTCTCCTCTCTACATCCTGTTAATCCTCCTGTGGCTCGCAACATGTAGCCTCGCGTTTTTTCCCCCCTCTGCTTTTGCATGATAAATACTTTCGTGTTTTATCTCTGTCTTTATCAGTAACATGGATTCATTCCGCAGCTAATACAGACCTTGATTAGACAAGATCATCTCTGCCTTCGTGTGCCAGGCCCGGAGCCAGCCCTTCCTCCCTCCCTCTCCAAAGTTTCATTGAAAGCTGCTGCTGTTTTCAGCAGTGCTGTCTGCTTCATCAGGGTTCAAGATAAATTATTTATGCAGAAATTGGCAGTTCCGTTATTTATAAAAGGAAGGAGAAAGGAAAACTCCCTTTGAGTGGGCAGGCCTAACCTTACAAGCCGTTTTCCGTATGATAGCAAGCAGATAAAGGCAAAACTTTTGTTTTAATTAAAAGTCCTTTGCACCTTGATTAGTGAAGAGCCTTGTTTTGGTCTTTTCATACCTCCTTGTTCTTTTTGCCTTAGCTGGCAGACTGCAACTGCAAAGAGAATAGCTGCTTGTACCAGGACATGGAGGGAGGCTGTTTGGTATTATCTTCCCATGTTTTCACAGTGATAAGATTTTTAAAGTTCATTGAATAAGGTATATTTTCTTTTATTAATGATTAAAGTTAAATGCATTGTTCAAAGTGTTAAAATAAGTCCTGGAAGAAGTAAAACAGTATATCTTACTTCTTTGAAAAACTGCATTTTAATGTCTTTCACTAACAGTGATGCTTGTGCAATTTTTTACTGTTTTTTTTTTTTTTTAATTGCTAGTTGGAGAATTCTGCCTGTAGAATGATAGATTTGACATGTTGACAATTTTTTTTATCCTTCTCACTTTTTTGCTTACTGTTCTTAATTTCTTGTTGGATTGAACCTGAGCCTGCTGAAGTGTGCTTTGTGTTGTGAGATCATGATAGCAGGGGACAAAAAAAATCTGCATGCAACAGCATTTTATTTTGTAGAAGATGTCCTTAGATTCTAGAGAGCAGCGCAGAGCCGCTGCAGTGCAGTTCTGATCATTAGTCGACGTAAGTTTTAAATTTTCCAGGCTGGGTTGGCTGCCTCAGGGCTCTGCTATGGAGTAGCAGCATCCCCCAGCAATGAAGATCGTGTTGGAGAAAACGCTGAAGCAGGTGCTTGGAAAGCCAATAACAGGAGGGAGGGAAAAATAGGCAGTCGCATACAAGATATTTAAAGATGAAAGACACAAAATATGTGATTTCTATTTATTTAATTATTTAACTGGTATTCATAGACAGAAACATGATTAGCTGGAAAGATGGAGAAAAGCGAATCCAGATGGCAGGGGCTGTGGAGAAGGTTTTCTCGTAATAGCAGTGAGAGTGGGATGGGACAAGATTGTGGAAGAGCAGAGAAAGCGGCCTAAATAGTATTGGCTAAGACAAACACCTGTTTGCGCTCGCTGTATCCACCTGGAAGGCATTGCCATGGAGTGTGCTGTAAAGTCAGGGGCTGAGGCCTTGTCCCACCATCACGCTGAGCCCCGTCAAACCCGGAGCTGGCACACTGCCTCAGTACGGGACTGAGCCAGCACAAGTGAGCCCTGCTAAAAGATGGGGATGGCAGCAGTCTTCGGGGGTGTGTGGTATTGGCAGGGACAGGTGGGTTTCTCCCACGCTGAGGTATGGTCCAGCTTCTGCAGCCAACAACTCCATTGACTCCACTGGGCCAGGATAAGCTCCTTAGGCCTGTGGATGGGATGTTCAGCTTCTCAGTGGGAGAAAGCCCATCATCATTAACAGCAGAATACCTTCGTTAGAATGTATAACCTCAGGAGGATATAGACCAGCTATAGCAAGTCCAGAGGAGGGCCACGAAGATGCCCCGAGGGCGGGAGCCCCTCTGCCATGGGGACAGGCTGAGAGAGTTGGGCTGGTTCAGCCTGGAGAAGAGAAGGCTCCAGGGAGACCTTATAGCACCTGCCAGTACCTGAAGGGGCTACAAGGAAGCTGGGGGGGGCTTTTTACAAGGGCCTGTAGTGACAGGACAAGGGGGAACGGGTTTAAATTGAAAGTGGGGCGGTTTAGATTAGACATCAGGAAGAAATTCTTCATGGAGAGGGTGGGGAGGCACTGGGGCAGGTTGCCCAGAGAAGCTGTGGATGCCCCATCCCTGGAAGTGTCCAAGGCCAGGCTGGATGGGGCTTGGAGCAACCTGGTCTAGTGGAAGGTGTCCCTGCCCATGGCAGGGGGGGTGGAACTGGATGATCTTTAAGGTCCCTTCCAACCCACACCATTCTGTGATTCTATGATTCGTTACCACCTCAGGGAGTTGCTTGTTAACAAACAGCCTGAGAACTGACCTTGGGTGTAAGGCGGGCTGTGCATCACGGCTGTGCTTGGAATGGGTCTGCAGAGAACCCGAATGTGGGTGAGAAGAGTGCTTAAACCCAGCTTGATGCTAAGCTTCAGGCAAAAGACCGTACCTGTGCATAAGTGCTTTCGGTTTGGATCGTGCGTTGAGCTCTTAGGGGGATTGAGTCCAGAGCGGAGGCAGTGGGGATCTGCCGCCCAGCCTATCATCAGAGCCAGCAACTAAGCAGGAGGACTTTCTGCTTTTAGGAAATGTCAGTGCAGGTATTGCCAAATGCTTTATCCTTGGTAGTTCTGGGAGGCTTTTTCTTGCAGGGTAATTAATGTGTTTCTGAAGTGCAGTAGCTGCTCACGGAGTAGCTCTCGAGTCCAGTCCCCATAGGAACACCCTGTGCTCCTGAAATATCCCCTTAAATGTGTGTGGCTTTGCTTAATTACCATGAATTAAGTTGGCAGGCCTTGCTGTAGCTGGGCTCAGATTCGCACATTTTGCCGTTAAGATTAATTCTGAAACACATGTTGAGGACCCCAAGTTTTATTGACATATGATTCATTTCTCTTTTGGCAGATTTGAGTGGGCAGGAATAAATGTTTTAGACCAGCAGTAATGAGAGCTTGGAGATCATTCCACAAAAGAGAAAAAATAAAATTGCCTGGTCGTGGTGGGAAAACAGCATTGAAGTTCCTTCTCCCCTCAAATTAAGCCATTTTTATAGTAGAGGGAGTATGTATTGGGTTTGCTTTTTTAACGTTGTGCTGTGAGTGCGCTGGAATGACAGTCATTTAAGAAGCTGTCAGCTTTTTACCTTCAAACGGCACGTGCTCCACAAATGGAGAGGCTTTGCTATGCCTGCTGTCTGCAATTTTTGATTCCCATCTCGGGGATAAGCCTTCAACAAATACTGCACTGTTGTTCTTACCATGCCTTGGTTGGGAAGGAAAAGGGAGAAAGGAATTTGAAATTCAGGTAATGACTCATTTTGGAGCATCCCTCCTGGGTGCTGCGTTGACTTCTGCTGTGCAGCCAGGTGGTTATGGTACCCGGCTTGGAGAACTCCGGTTGTGCATGTACCACGTTTGTTCTCGGCACCTTTGTTCCTTGGCTTCTCCATTGCTTCTCCTTGGCTTCTCTCCTTGAAGAACGTGGATGATGCCTTGCGTTTGGTAGCGCAGTGTATTACTGAAAATAATGCCAGCACCCATCTCTCGTGTGGCCTAATGCATTGGACGGGCAGAGACTTGGTTCAGAGAGCTGGCACAGCGGTTGACTCAAGTGTGGAACAGTGTGGAACTGGGGCCCATGTTTGTAACACAGTCATGGGAGATTAAATATGGAAATGAATGTTGTCAGGGTTTTTTCCTTTTCTTCCTTTTTTTTTTTAAAGCAGTCCAAAAGTTTAGCGTCTGATTAATTGAAGGAATGATGCAGAATCGCTGGTGGTGAACATGGGTTGGTTACAGGGTGTTGTGCTTGCTCAGTAACAGGATGTTAAAATCAACCTGGCAGTTTACCTGTGTCCAGTGGGAGAGATGCCGTGGGCAAAGCCTGGCTGGAGGCAGGATGCCACCACCCTGCAGGTCACTGGACTTGAGGGAACTGTGACGGGATGCCGTGATGGATGCTTGTCCATCATGGTGATGACATTTTTGGCTCTTAACCTGTGGTTTGTTGTTGTATTTTGGGTTGTGACATGCTACCATCTTTCTTTCACTCTCTATCTTTCCCCCTCCCCTCCCTCTCCCTCCCCCCCTGATTTGTTTTAGTGGTTTTTTTCACCCCTTTCCCAGTCTTTAAAGCTCCAGCACTGAGAAATTTTTCTAACTGATAGTTTTCTCTTCTTTATCCTTATCTGTCTCATTGGCCTCCAGCTGTCATCTCGATCACCTCATCCCTTCCCCTCTCTGCTCTTCCCTCCTGCCCCTCTCTGCGGAGAACTGGGATGCTGTGGGGTGTGTTTTGCTGAGGAGGAGCCCAGAGCAGGGGTTGGTGGGGATCGTGGGCAGGACCTCTCCATAGGAAATCTTCCTCTTGCACAGAACAGGTTTTCTCATGGCCATGTAAACTGATGCAAAGCCAGTTAGACTTCGGAAGGGATTTTATGACTGTATTCACTCCAAGTTAGCTCGGTGTCTGTTACATAGGTAACGTTCATGTCCATTGGTAAGTATATATTTTTTTCAGGTTCTGCTCCTTAATAGCTCAGCCTTTCCAAAATGATTGCTGTGTGTCACACGATGCTGTAGAAAGCCTGTTAGAGCAAACTGTTCTAAACCATCAGTTTTCTAATGTGCCTGGAGGTACCATCACAGATAACCTTGAGGAGGAAAATCAATCTGAAACTTCATTAGGAGCGTTGCATAGATGTCTGTGCTGATGTAATGTGCTCTGGTTCCCGTCGGGAACCAGGGAGAGTTCAGCTGCAGAGTTGTGCTGGTGATGTAGCAATGCACAATGAACAGTCTGGGGGGGCTGCGAAGAAAGAACCGTCCTCATCCAAACAAGATGTGCAAATAGCATTAATTAAAAACTCCTATTCCCTTGAGATAGCTTCTGTGGTTTCAGAGATGACAGAAAAGAAAAAACAGCCCAAACCTTCTTACGTGTGGTTGGTTCCACCCAAACGGTAACTGCAGAAGGTTCTGGATCACAGGTGAGCCCAAGGCTGCAAATCCAAAGGACTGTCTGTGTTAACACAGCCACGGAGAGGAGCAGCCAGGAGCGAAATGTTAATCAGAGCTTCAGGAGGACCTCAGACATCCAGACTTGTGTCACTTTTGCACCTCATCAAACAGGAAATTGCTTTTCCAGGGTCATCTGGGATCTGGGCACAAATCAGCACATCACTAGCATAATAATGGCAAGTAAAATGATGCCTCTGCACGGCGGTGCCGGGGGGCACCTCTGCACGCTTCATTCTGCAAACAAAATATTCAAGGAGAAACCAACAGCATTTTCGTTTCCTGATGAAAAGACCTAGGAAAAGTAAAACTCAGGCACTTCCTTTCCCAACGACGAACAACATGCTGATGACACCTCTGGTGCATAAGCATCCTTCTCCTCCATCCAGCCCCTGTGCAAGTCTGAGGTTTGGGGAGGCTCCAGTGTGTGACAAAGCAAAAGCCATGCTTCTGGACCTGCAGTCCCCAGCAAGATGTGTCTTAAGACGCTGGCTGATGAAGGTGCCTGTAAACAAGGTGTTGGGCGTGAGGTTCCACAGTTACGGCAACGCAGAGTGTTTCCAAGGGGCAGGTGAGCGCAGGGGGTCCATGGGCTGGAGGAGCACCCTGGGCAGCCCCGCTGGCTCCACAAGCCACCTTGGTGGCCACACGTCCCTCCCTCAGCTGAGTCCCCTGCCTGACCCATCACAAGAAGGTTCCCATTGCTCCGTCTCGCAGTGCACCCCACCATGCTCCCCAGTTGTCTCCATGTTGCCTGCCAAGACAGTGAGTCCGTTGAGCCGCAGCTCTGTCCACATCCCCCTCTTCATCTCTGACACACACCGTGCCACCAGCGTGCCTCGTTAGCAGGACTGTCACATCGGCAAAGCTGCGCTGTGGCCTGAGCTTGTTGGGGAAAGCACGGGGATGTAAAACCTGAGGAGGTATGCCTTGTATCTCAGGCTTCTTGGAGCAACCTGTTCATTCCTTGCCTGATTGCTAATGATGAGCAGGGACCAAAGAAGAGGAGCAAGCTGGCGAGCGGGGCGGAGAGATGGTCTGACGTGCCGGGGAGAAACTAACCCTAATGGTGGCCGCTGGCAGCTGGTCCATTTTCTTGAGTGCCTGACGTCCCCTCAGGCACTGTGGCAGGATCTCAAGCATGTTTCCTAGATCCTTGCAGCTAAGCTAGCAATAATGCGTTTATAAGAGCAGAAGCGATTCGCTGCTGGAGTTAAGTGCCTTGAAAAGGCTGAGTCACTTGCGCGGGGAGGTGAGCCATCCGGGGATCTGGGTTTCCTTCTGCGAACACCTTGTTATTGCAGCAGACGCTGCTGGTGCCCTGCCTGCGGCGGCCGGGTCCAAGCACACCCGTCCTGCCATGGCCTCGCTGGGTTGGGTGGTGCCTTCTGTGCCTTAAGATAATTAACAAAAAACTGGACACGCTTGAAAAGCATTAAGGGACAGAAGGTGCTATTGAAATTTGGGAAATCAGGCTTCATCTGAGAGTCATTAAAGCTGGTGGTTGTCTTCTCACTTCAGTGGATTCCACTTGCAGACTATAGATTTTTATATCTCGCCTTACTCAAATTTAAGCCCAGGTAGTCAAACAGATTTTTCTAGAGGTGCCAATATGCCTGTTGGGTTAGGTGCTGTGGGAAATCAGGGGTTTAGCTTCGCCTTTACCTGTTGAAGGCTCGTGGGTTAGGCAGCAGTGTGATGGTTACGTTACGGTGGCTCCTTCAGTAACCTCTGCAGGGGTTGCAGGACACGGTGCTGGGGAGGGTTCAGGTGGGTGTAGATGTCTAGTTCTTCTGCCTGTGCCTCAGTGGGTGTTGCGTGCCCAGTCTCGTATTGACACTGTACAACACGGGGCAATTTTTTTTAAATGGAGCATAAATGTAAATGTGTTGGAAGCGTGGAGATCTGCCTTCCCCTGCTGAGCTTCCCTGCTCCTCCCTGGCCCAGGGAAGCCCCTTAATTCCAGCAGGTCTTGGGTAAGGTCAACAGGTTCCACCAATGGACAAATCCAGAAGTAATTACCCCAAATCTTAATGTAGATTTTCAGCATTCTAAGCTGGAGGTGATGGAATGGTCTTATATCCCAGCCCAGTGCCAGCCTGCCTCCTGGCTGTGCCTGGAGTTTGGTATTTGCAGGCAGAGCCGTTTGATTGTCTCTCCCCAGCAGGTAATAACATCACTAATTAGTTTCCTAATTTTGCTATCCAAATGTACCTGAATTTCTAGGAATTAAAGCCTGCATGAAGTCCGACATAGAGGTGAATGCAAGTGGAAGTAGGACTGGATATGTTAAAAATGTTGTTGATATGTTATAAAAAATGAGCTGAGGTGAAGGGGTACCTCGCGTGGATCCTGTTGTGGGTCCTGCATGCTTTGTTACTGTCCTGGTAGTGAATTTAGAAGTCACTGACTGTTCTTGGTGATAAACATGTCTTCAGGCTGTTGTAGCCACAGACCCGAGAGGAGCGGTTTTGTGGAAAACCAACCCAAATGTCATAGTTTGAATTGGATAGGTGATGTTTAAGTCACCTTGGATGTGAAACTCTCTTAGATCCTTACATTGTACAACCATTGGGCATGGTTCTGTACGTAGGCATGGCTTGACCTCGCAAGAGTTGTGATTGTGTTGGGTCAGGTTTGGGCTGGGGAATGGCTTTCTGATGGAAAGAATGTAAAGTACCTTAATTGAACAGAACTGTGGTGTGGGAGTCGACAAAGGTTGATGGAAGAGGGATGCCTTCTGGGTAAATCAAAACTCCTGTAGCAACAGGATAAACTGCACGTGGTGAGTGTGCATGCTGTGCAGTCAGTCGCATATGGCCACGTCGTGTGCCTCGAGAGAAGCTGTGACAGAAAGTGTTTGGGGTGAGATGTCTCGTGTGGGAGAGAGGCTGTGGGGGAAGGTCAGGCAGAAGGTGGGCCAGCTTGGGGTCGACGCTGCCGGTTTGGCTCTGGTGCTGGCTCCTGGGGCAGCAGAGCGTGCGAGGAGGGCACGTGGGTTTGCTTTGGGATATGCGACGTAGATCCACGCTTTTCACTCAGGGCCATGTCAGGATGCTGCTGTACTCACAGCCTTTGCCCCCCTCCCTGCGTGGTGCTTCCCTCGTCCTTTGCCCATTAAATATGCGGGATGAAACACAAAGGGGTTGCTTTGCCAGCTCCTGAATTGCAGAGACCTTTTACATGAAATCAGGCAGCCTATTGCCATATTTTCCATAGAAAGCCAAAAAAAGAACATTGAATTAAACTGAACGGCGTTGTATAGCATCTGCGGTGCAGGACTCCTCCAGCTTGCTCCTGCATTCCCTGCACGTCTCGCCG